>NC_062559.1:30433624-30551124 GCF_016906955.1 Phacochoerus africanus | reverse complement strand
TTTGATTTCATCTTATTTGTCTTCACTGTGAAAGACAAAAAAGGGGTTGTCTTTCCCGGGGGAGGAGAAGTTTGGTGGGTGTGGCCATAGTTTCAAAGTGTTATGATCCTGATCCTGTTAATTTTTTGTAGCACCCTACACACTCGCACCCTGTTCACTCCAGCCTTAAAGAGTCCTAATTAGGAAACCTGCTGAAAAGGATGTCTCTTAATTCCACTAGATGATCATTTAAATGGATTAGATGGCCATGCTATAACCACTGCATACTGTATATGCATTTACTGCTCCAAATATGTGCTAGGTGTGGAGAGTACTCTAAATGCCCTTCTCCTTCCCCCACTCCCAACCCCACCTTCCCTTCCATATCAAGTACATCATCAGACCTGAATATGGACTCTGAATATGGTGGACTCTGGAGCCAAAATCCCTGGGTTCAAAGCCTGGCTCTACCACTGACAAGCAGTGCAACCTTGGGGAAATGACCCAGTTTCTCTGTGGCTTCTGTTTTATTATCTGTTTAATAGACAAAATAATAGTACTGATCCATATGCTTCTTCCAAGTATTGAGTTACACAAGCACTCAAGACAGCACCATTCAGGTGTGATTTGTGCATCTAACCTGTTCTTTCCTATTCAACCCCATCAGAGACAGTATCTTAGATCCACACTCTTTCCTGCTTGGATGGGCCACCTTGCCTCTAAGGCTTGCTCTAAAGTGTCCTCCAAACAACTTCTAGGTTACTCTGCATTTGCCAGTCACCTTCCTAGAAAGTACCACTAATCCCATCTCTTGCTTAAAACCTCTCAATGACTTCTTACCCAAAGCCTAGGTAGCCACCATGCTTTCATAAATTCCTGCATATTCACATTAATCTTATTTTACTCAGCCTTGCACTCATTTGTTCCAATCCTGATCTGCAGTCAACCAACCTGTTCTCATTTCTGCAATGTTGCATATACCCTCTTCTTTAGAACACACATCCTTGTTAACTTCAGTTCACACTTTAAGGCAACTCAAAAACTCTCCTCTGTGAAACTTTTTCTCCTTTCAGTCCACACCCCTTGCATCACTACTGCAGAACTCATCATACCATTTTTCAGTTATTGGCTTATATGTCTTTCTAGAGTGAATTTCTTGGGAACAAGGCCAATAAATTTTCCAACATTTTATTTCAAGCCCCAAAACCCATGATTGACAAATAAGTGATTATTGAATAAATGAATGAATGTGTGCCTGCTTGCCTTTCAGAATAGTTAGCTTAATTAGAACTAACCATTACTGTGAGCTTATCCACTATTTGCTTTGATCAAGGTAAACATTTAAATCCCTTAAAGCAAAATTTCGCAGAATCAAAAATGATATGCTATCCAGCTTGTCAAGAGTAATTCCTAAGAGTGAGTATGGTGTAATGCACTGGTTCTCAAAGTGTGGTCCCTGGACCAGAGGCATCAAAAGTACCTGGACGTTCATTAGAAATGTATAGTAGCGGTCCCCGCTCCAGAATACTGAATCAGAAATTCAGGGGATGAAGCCCAGAACTCAGCGTTCTAACAAGCCTTCCAAGAGATTCGGATATACTCTCAAAAATCTGAAAATCACCGGTGTAGTTGGAGCAGACTGAAGCCAGACTGCTTGTGTTCAATTACTAGCTCCACCCATCATTAGCGGTTAGACAGTAGAATGTTCCTTAACCTCTCTGTTGAAGCTTTTTCATCTATAAGAATCACAATAATTAGAGTAGTTATGATGATTAAATGAGTTAATACACAGAAAGTACATATCACAGGGCTTAATCAGATAATGATAATTAACTACCAGCTCTTATTCTTACAAAATCTCTATCCTCATGAAACTCATTCTCTAGGAGGTGTTCTTCAAACCTCCCTATTCTTCCAGTATTATATCCAGAATCTATTTTCATGCAGGTCAATACAACTACAGATAAGTTTGATGAGAACCAGGACTGAACAAACAAGGCTTCCAGTTCACCAAAGGCCGCTTTACCTCCCCACACAGGTGCACGATCATATAGAAGATACAGTGAATTAAAGAAAGGAGAACTTGTTTTCTATTCTAATTCATTGGCTCATGAGCTAACAAATGCTGCCTTTTTTTTTTTTTAACGACGTATCTTCATAGTTTTATAAGGATTTCTTTTCTAATATCTCTTTTTCCATTGTTCAGGAGTTTTACCCTTGATAATAATAATGACTACTTATCAAGATGAATACCATCCCCTCAAAAGGAAGGCATTTCAAGAAAAAAAATCCCCCAAATGCAAAATTATCTAAAAAATGCTTAGGTAAGAAAACATTTTGATGTAGGTAGAATATTTCGAAACATTATTTTTCTAGGAAATAGAATTCTCATCCATTCTGCCTGCTATTAGTTACTGTCCAGCTTTTCCACATCTTCCAAATATTTAATAGCACTTCAATCTTAAAATTCTTAAAATAAAAGAAATTAAAGTGACAAATTGTACAGGTACAAAATTTTATGGTAGAATGTCTAAAGGTATAGTTTGCCTTCATTACCAGCTAGAAAACTACACTTGTACTTGTGACTATTTGTAATATTATGCAGAGGCAGGGCTATTATTTCGCTTTTTATTATCTTAAGAAGAGGGAAAATCATGTACATTGTACAGACATGCATGCATCCATATATACAAGACAGAGCTAAGTCTAAATTCTTTTAAAATGTCTATGTTCCCTAATAACACACATGAGCAACTGTCCTATGACAGTCAGCCTTTTTGAAAATATTTAAATAAAAAGTGACTTCTCTAGTACTGAAATAGGTCGATGGCCTGACAGGCAATTCTTTGCCTGGCAATTCATAATATTTTGTTTCAGAAAACTTCTGGTAAGGTATATCTCAGTTTTCTTAGAAATATTTCCCATTCTTTGTCAACTAAACATTCACTCTACTGATGTCTCAGCACACTGTAAGGTTTATTATTTAGAGAGTGAATATGGAACTGTAGGCTTGTACTTAAACTACGGTATTTTAATTATTTTGAATGAATCTTAACTAGGACATGATTGAAAATGATAATCTTAAAAGAGGTAAATAATCTTGTTATTAATAATATAAAGAGATGAAAAAAAGCTACAATGAAAAACTCTGAATAATAGCATGCTTAATTTTAGGTATCCCAATTTGAAAAGGCAAATTAAAGAAAGTTTCAAAAATTCAAAACGATTAAGAGAAAAGGTGACAGTAATTAATGAAGAAAGCTTGCAGGATCTCACCTGTTACAACGTGGTGAAGCAGTGCTTAGTGGTAGAGATGATAATTTACTGATATTTAAGGAATGTGAACAATGAAAAAGAATATGATTTTCTAAAAATATTGGTACAGGGGGAATAATTGGAGATATTAGGAAGAATTTTTAAGGCAAAAAATGAAAAGAACCCAAGAAGAAAATTGGATGATGATACAGATTTATAGTTTAGATCTGTAACACTAAAGCAACCTGTTTTAATAGTTGACTAATTCACATATCGGCTGGTTTTTGTGCATATATATATAGCACAGAGAGTATAGTGTTTTGTATGTTTTAAAGAAAATCAGTGGGGAAAATTAGACCCAACTTCTGAATCCTGAAATTCACATTCAGTAAACAAATAGAAATAAAATATAAATACCTAATTTATAAAGACTAAGTTACTATTTAAAAATCCCTAATAATTATAGTCAGAATAAGCCTCTACGTTAATGCATTACTGTTAAGGCAGTATTAAACAAAAAGTGTCCTCTAGCTAGAGAGACAATTCCTATCGCTATTAAGGAATCTCCTGAGTTAATTTATTAATGAAAGTCTTTGGTGTGTTTCCTGAGATGTGTGTCAAGCTTTACATTAGATATTGTATAGAAGTTTCAGATATAGACAGTTGGATATCAGAGATAATGTAGATGGAGTTAAAAGAGAAACAAGGGCTGATTCTGAAGATTTTGATTCTAGTATTGGTTTGCTTATTTCATTGGGAGATCTGAAGCAAGCCATCTTCCCTTCAAATCCCTGCTTCCCCATGTCTGTAATGGGAATAACTTAGAGGAAAAAATGAATCGGTTGGCTAAGATAATCTACAACGAACATTTAATAAGATAAAGATCTAAAATAAAGTGTATTAAATAATTTTCAGTAGAGGACCTCATTCTGAGTAAAAAGATCATGCAAAGAGCTCTTATTACTCATCCAAGTTCTTCGGTTTCTCAAAATAGAGAAATGAGGTTATCTTAGTTTAAGATAAAACTATTTAGTGTATGAATTGCATAGCTAAAAGTCATTTCATAGAATTAAACCCGATACTTTTTGTCATTAACTATAAATTATGATTTGTATATCCAGAATGCATAAGTGTCTTTTTATGTTATCTATGTTATATAGCATGTACTTCAAAATACTATTTAATCCCTTCTCATGATTGAGTTGGTCACAAATGTTGATAGGTCTCAAGTGAGCAATTCCCATGCTTCAGAGGCATCAACTGAGGTCACCTGGTAGTATTCATTCTATTAGCAGCCGATATGGTCTGCCAGGCCCCACTTAGGTTCCTTTAGAACCTTGGAGATAGCTGGAGGGCTGAGCTCAGCAGGACCACTCTCTCCTTCCATGTAGCCCCATTGCCTCTTCACATGGTTTCTGCAGCATGAACTTCCTACATAAAGTTGGACTTCTTATAAGGCAGCTCCAGACTCCAAGAAATCAAGATAGAACTGCCAATCTTCCCAAAATCTGGTCCCAAAAATGTCATGGTATCTCTTCCAACATAATCTCTTAATCAAAGCAGTCATAGAGCAGCCCAGATTCCAGAAGAGAGAAAATAGACCCTATGTCTCAATTGGAGGTACATCAAGAATGTCTAGCCATCTTTAACCATCACAATGAATTTCTGAAGGTAACTAAAATATGTATGGAACCAAAAGCTTCTTGAAACATTTTTTCAGGAAAATTAACAAGACTGCAGCTTTAGTTCTAGTGAAATATTTCCATTCAGTCAAATCAGTACATTATGAGTCACTGCAGTAGAAATAGTTAAGCCAGTAATGTGTCCTGTTATGTCCCTTGACTTAGGTAATATTTGTCAGTACAATATTAAAAGAATAGTTCAATTCATATTATGTAGCTGGACATATGATCAAGCAATGGAATCAGTGCTTATGTATCTTAAACTGTTCAAGTCAGCACCAACAAGAATCAATCTGCTTGGGCTACATAACTAAATCTACAAGTTTCTAAAATTATTAATAGATGCACACATAATAATGTTTTAAGCAAGCATATATACATAACTAATAAGAAATTACTTAAATATTTTGAAATAGAATATCAATTAACAAAAATATATTTTATATATTAAGGAATAACTTTGCATTTTGCTCAAGTGTGAAGGGATTTTTCTGACAATAATTTAGCATATGTTCTTTAATGAGGACGTCATATCATAGATCTTAGTCATTAAATTATTAACTAACGTTATCTAGAATTAAATGCAAAGGAAACACTATACGTGCTTTTTATTAAGAAGAACATTTTAAGACAAATTCAGTTAACACTAGGGTTGGCATATTTATAATATGTCTAGGATAGTCTATTTTTGGCTACTGGGCGTTCATTTGCCCAGAATTATCTATGTTATCTGGCAACTTCTTCACATCTGTAATTTTATGACAACTTTGTAGTGATCAGCCATGATACCAAATATCAAAATGACAACTTTGCCTTCAGAGGAAGGTGAAGCAATATACTGTTTTAGTATTAACTTTACATTTTCTTATTACTTTTAGAACATTATATAAATTATACATGGTAAATGTGTATAGGCATTAATACATTTATATTTTTATTTATATGTACACATACACACAATATTTATTCAGAAGGGCAGAAGTGACACCAAAACTTGCCCTTGACAGCTTGTAAAATGACTCTCTTGCTCCCCATTCCTCAATTTTTTTACCTTCTACTTTAGTAATTTTAGCTATATAAAGGTAATACTAAATATCAAGTGGAAGTCATTCTATACTAATGCCAAAAAAGCATTTCTGTTTTTTAGTGGAGTGTTCATTGTCCAAACCTAACATGTGAACTACTGATACTTAAGAAGGAATTTCATTGCCTGAAACAAAAATAGCTTTTCAAACTCTGTGTACTTTATAACATCATATGTCCATGTGTTTATTTAATCAATTGTTCAACAAACCATCTACAAGCATCAGACCAGACACTGAGGATACTAAGTTTAGTAAAACATGGTCCTCACCCTCATGGGTAGAAAATAGCACCATTAAAAAAAAAAAAAAGTGCATTCCTTTATCCCATAGAATAATCATAGCTTGTGCGAAGACAGTCAGATAAACAATAATGAGTTGGGCCACTACAGATTGATGGAAATGGAAATGCAGAGTGTGTGCATGTAAAGTGAGGGGTGGCAGTAAAAAGTAGAAATACTATCATAAAGATTCTTGTATATCATGCCAAGTGAGATGTTTTTTTTTTTCCTTGCAGATGATGGAAAGTGATGAATAAATAAGCTAGCAAGGAGATCTGCTTTGCCATTTAGAAATTTTACTTTGGGAGCAATTTAGAGAAGGAATCAGGAAACTATAGCCCACCTGCTAAATCCATCTGCTGGTTGTTTTTTTAAATAAAGTTTTATTGGAACATAGCCACATCTATCTTTTTACTAGTATCAATGACTATTTTCCTGCCACAACTACAGAATTGGCTAAGTGCAACAGCCACTGTACTGACGTGGAGCCTGACATTTTCACAATCTGGCCCTTTACAGAAAGCTTGCTGACTCCAGATTTAGAGGATTGATTGGGAGGGTTTGAAACTGGAGATCAAAAGAGCTCTTAGGTAGTAAGAAACAGTGAGAACTTCTACTAGATAAGCTGAAGTGAGACCGAAGAGAAGATATCCCAAGGATGTAAAATAGTAGGAATTTTTGACTGATTGTATAAGGAATAAAAAGAAGTTTAGGATGACTCAGAGATTCTAAGCTTATGTCATTGGTTAGAGTGTCGTTAAAGAGGAGGTAAATGGTAAGTGTTTTACACGTGGTCATTTGGGAGCACTTTCATATACAAATGTACTTAGGCCTAAATTTTAGAAGATAATTCCAGGACATTAGGCGGTAACTGAAGATGGGTTTGTTGTGATCATTAAATGGGAAGGATGAGGAGTTATGCTGGGTAAGTAGAAGACCAAAGGTGGGGTCCTGGGATATAACAACAGGAAAACATAGACAGAGGAAAGAAGCTGGTGGAAAGAAGTCAAAGATAGGGCTCACATGTTTCTTTTAACAATCCTGTGGTATAAGAGAGAATTATTTTATTTTTAACTGTGTATTCTTTTATAGACAATGACTTGATTTTTAAAATGCAATCATGTAGCACAATTAACCTGGTTCTAAAGAGAATTGAATTAAAATAAATGTGACATATCATCGTTTTTGATCCCTTTTGAAATTTGGGTAGAATAGTTGGTATTGATATAAAACAAGAAAAAAAAAACAACTCAAAAGGAACTAACGTATTCTCAATCATGTTGCCAGGTGAGAAGTTTTATGGCATATCCACTTAATGGAGGTGTTTGGGAAATGAACTAGCAACTGCATTACATCAGAGCTCCACAACACGTAATTATTTCCAGAAGACTTCAACTGTGATTACATCCATGTGATAAAATGCCATATTCCGATATGATTCTTTTATAATTGCAGCCTCTGAGGTTTGTCACTAACTTACTTCAGTTAAAATTGTTAATAACATGACACTTTATTAGAGAAGCCTAACATTTTAGAAAGTCTCTGACATATGAATTTGTTATGAACTGTGTCACCTTATTTATTTCGAATGTAATTTTATAATTATTATTTCAGAACTTTAGAAGTTTGGTATTTAAAACATGTAATGATTGCCCTGTATTGTACTATAAAGCAAGTCACACTAATAGTGATGATTCACTAAATGTTTAAGAGCGTTTAGTTTGAAGATATAAACAATTTCACTTAGGCAGTAAGATAGTGATATAATCAAGGTTAATATAGCATATCCTTTGCTACCAATATTATTTCCTGTGAATAAATATAAGTTTTTGATGATTTGGAACCATCATTTAAATACATAATATCTGTATATAATGTTATATAAACTGTAACTAATTATAAAATAGTCTTTAATTGTAGAAATTTCCTTTTTACTGTACTCTGGTTAGTAAGTGTGAAAATATGATAGACGTTATTTGGCAGAAGCTTGTTTTCTACTCTTACATACACATTAAAAATATATCCATGATTATAACTGATATTAAGGAAACTAAAATCATAAAATATATAATTTGAAATTCACTATGTAAAAAATAACTTTTGTTAACTCTGTTATAGATGATGACTATACCACCTTGAGACCGTGTTGTCTGACCAGTTACCTCTATAAACTGAGATGGTGAGGGAAGGTTTATATAAAGAATAGAATGCGGAAATATTTTTTTCAGAGACAAGCTTTTCTATGGTTATTTCATTTTCTGGTTTTCAGAAGTCTTGCATTAAATGAGAACTCTCAGTCGGTAGCTCCTGCATTTGCCTGTTTCTGGTGTTAATTATCTTTTGTTTGCCCTTGATAATCCTGAGGTTGGTATGCAGATGATATGAAGCCTGCAGAATCATCTCAAAGTGTAAAAAACAATGGCATTGTCAATTCTGCATCACAACACTTTATAAATTATGAATGTTATCCACATTAAGGAGAGTGGTAGACTTTTAAAATTACTTCCATGAATAGATTAAATTACAAGTATTATTACATTTCATTTTATTAAGTGCATCTTAGTAGTTATTAGAGCAAATGAACATGTTCTCTCAATTACATAATAACATTAGAACTAAAAATTATGCATCAACACTCCCAGATGCATAATGGAGCATTGTATATTAATCACCCTAAACAATATTTTTGAGTTTATATAAAGGCAATTATTACCTATTGAACAATAACATTATTTTATTGGTTTATTAAAATTCAGTTTAGCAACTACCTCTTTTATAAAAAGCTCTAGGTATTTTCAGTTTTTTTCAAAGAAACCAGGTATACAACTAGACCAGTTTACTTACATTTAATGATGCTTATCTTAGTATAAAATCATAATGTTATATACCTATAACAGGAAAAGTTATTAAAATATGGTTTCCCAATTTACTTATTCACATTATAGGAAAACTAATTTAAAACAGTAAAACTAAAAGTTTTTGTCTCACTTGAAAATTACTGTTCAATATCATAATGATACAAAAAGACAGTTTTATTAATATTATTAGATCTTAAACAAAGGGTTATAAGTTATAAATATGATTACAATCTGCCTAAATCTATGGAATCATGTTTAAAGTATTTCTGCTAGTGTAGGTGACTTGTAAATATTGATTTTCAGTCAAAATATATTTACAAATCACATTAATATTCTAAACTCAATTAATTTTGCTTATTTTGCTTTAATTAATGGTCAATGGTTCAACAAGGATTATTATTGTATATTATGTTCAAATATGACTTCAGTGTTTGGAATTGAATTTTTTCTTTTCTTACATTTCATAAACTATTTTTCTTTGATGTTAGAATCTTATTAGAATGTTATTTACGTTAGTAAGGCTTTTCATAAATTTAGTTAGAATTGAATACAGCAGTTTCTAGTATCTACACTGCTTTGCCTGAATGAACAAAATACCACCAATTTCATTAAGTGTGATGAAAGACAGCAATTGAGTTATCATGAATGTAACAAAATAAATAAAATTACTTTATATTTTTTGAACAGTTAAGGAATATGGACTTTATTAAGAATACATGACAACAACTTAATTGACCTGAATTTGTGAATCCAAATTTTAAGAATAGTAAAATGAGTTAGTCTTTTACACTGGTTAACAGTGTATTATCATCCTTTTGATTTAGCAAGCACATTACTTGCATTATTTATAATAAAGTGAAAAGTATTGTTGATGGCATAAGAACAGTATTATTACCTATTGGCTGAATAATAACATTATTTTACTTTATTAAAATGTGATTTAAGATTTACATGGAACTATCTTTCAATTATATGTTTAGGTATATTCCTTGTTTAAACTTCTTACATGAATATGCATTTCTTAACTACACTTTTCCTAAATAAGAACTGATTTATTTATAACATTTTCTAATTCTTCCAGCAAAAGGGAAAATGTGCAATATTTTACAGAAAGAAATATTTTATAACTACACTGACAAAATACATTTAGAATGAGTATTTTTATTACTGTTGAAGGAGATATAAGCCAGTATGACTCATTCACCTATGTATTTAAGCAAACAACAACAAATACCATCTCTAAGATAATTTGAGGATATTCATCTTTTTCTATTTCTCTCCAAACAGCACACACAATTTTTAGGGCATACAGCACAGCATAACCGATGTTTACTTAATCTGCATCCTATTCTTTCATGTTTTCTTCTTGCTTCAGAGGAAGTTTCAAATATGAAAATGTTAATAGTCTTTAAAAATAACTCTTTTTTAAGAAGAAAAAATCATGTTACTTCTTAATCTTTCTAATTCTGTTCTCATAAGATGAACTTGGATTTATTTCTTTAACACCAAATCCTTTTATAGAGATCTGATTTCTTTACTAATGAATTGAAAAAAATGACATCAGGTTCCTAGGTGAGTACATTAAATAAGTCACACACAATAGTAACACTGTTTCATGTAATGGAAAATAAGTATTTGGTTCAGTATCTCGTACATGCCCCCTTTTTTAAAGCAGTGATTAAGACAGGTAAATAGCATGCAAAAGATTATGCTGTAGTTTGCAATCTACCTTTCAAGCATCACTGAAAAATTTGTGCTAGGAAATGAAAGCCAGACATAATTCACTAAAATTACAGTGAACGTCTCTTGATCAATAGAGATAAATCTAGTTTTGTTGTTAAATCGATTTTCTCCTTTATAGAGATATATCGTCCTGATTGTTTTAAGAATAATTGTTTCGCTAAGGATTTTTATGGTGATTAGGGAAAAGTAAACAAGAGAAAACTTAATGCACCTCCTTGGCATTGCCAGCATTTCAAGTTAATTTGCTAGAGATAGCAATAGAGATTTACATCATTTGGGGCAATAATGTTTTCCTGAAAGAAATTCAGTGAGACTGAGTTCTTTTCAGAAATAAGCAACTTCTATGTTTGTTTTACTTTTACAAAATTTTCAGATCTTGCCAATATAAATATTCACTAATGCATACTCTCTCTTCCAGCTTTTATCACTTTCCTTGATTTCTTGGCATAAATCACAGTGAAAAAGTCCAGATAATTTTTTTTTTTTTCGTATTACAAAAATGTTTAGACTAGACTCAGGGACAAAGGTAGACTCCAAGGATTGCTTAAAGTGATGTGGCTGCATTATTTCTTAACTAAACATAAAAGCTGACTGTGTGTGTGTTCTATTCAACTTCTAATTTTTTACTGAAACATTTCATATTTTAAATATTTCATAAACAATTATTCAAATGCAGTATACTTAAACACTAAGGATGAATGAAAGACATGAATTTAAGTTAAAAATCATTATTTTTTTTCTAAAAGAATAGAAACAAAAAATATTAAATATACTTCACTGCATGGTCTTGATGAAACAACTAATATAATGCTGTATATATATATATATATATAAATGAATAATAAAGTACACATAATTTAATTTCATTCATATATTTGTATAACATTATCATTTATATATTCCTTTAATATTTATTTTAATGAATAGGGAATATTTCTTATAAGATCTTAAATGATCAAATTATGCACTTTTATAAATAACAATTTTATAAATAATATCATAGAATCATCTCACTTCAAAATTTTATTAAAATCTAAAGCTTAATGTGAGATATTCCTTTGAGTCAATAGCAATCTCCTTGGTATATATCTAAGATAATTATAATTCAGATAAACAATTTCTATTTTCCCATAACACATATTCTATATTTTAGTCAGGAAGAAAATCCTGTAGTTTCTTCTTGCCCATATGTATGTATGTATTGTGAAATGGAAACAAAGTATTATCCAATTCATGAATATAACATGTTCTGAATTTATCAATATTTTTGCTTTTATTATAAATCAGGATATGGAACAATATTATAGTATGTCTTCTTTTGAAAATGCAAAAGAAAGAGTACACTTAGCATGCAAATTTCTATTAAATACTCAACTTTTAATGCCAAGTAAAATTTAACGCACAACAAACTGTTTAACCCTCATGAGAAACAGTCTTGACTGGGTGTGTATGTGGCATGCGTGCACACAGATGTGCACACACACAAAGTTGTTTTACCAGTAAAGCATTGGATTTTCAACAGTTGCTTAGGTTAAGCTATTACAGATTTCATCATATATCCACAAATTATCTTGAAAATGTTTCAATATCAAGGGACATACAGATTGCTATAAGTTTGTCTTAAAACATAAATTATTTTGCCCTTCAATGAGTTAATAACTCTGGTAAATAAACTCAAGGAAGCTAAGTGAATTCAAAGTAGCATGACTTCCAAACAGAAAACATGCTACAAGTCACAGACAGGGGAAGATGACAACTTCTCAAGCAGGGGTGTTGGTGTAAGAGCCGTGTATGGCATTGTTGTAACACTGAAATTTATGAAACGCACTTCCCTGCTGTATTTGATGTACTTCCCTTGACCTGACCCCAGCACTGTGTGTAGAAGAAGGCTGCCAGGTAATTCTTTCCTTGATTTCTTTGTAACGGATATAAATGAAATAAAAATGATCCAGTTTTGTTTAGAAATGAAACATTTAGTGGAATATAAAAGGCATACTTGTAGGACATCAGTATATATATTTAAAAAGGACTTTGCTCCATTGCTGCGGTACCTGGATAATGGCTACTGCTCATGTTACTTCTATAAACACTTCACTTCGAGCTTTCTCAGTTAGAAACAAAATTAACCCTTTAAAAAGGCTCCAAATTCTTTGTGGAAAATTCACATGCCAGTGGTTCCTTTTTCTCATGGAAATGTGATAAGGCCAGAAGATATGCTTTGAGGTCACAGGCCACAAGTAACCTTATACATATTAACCATTCTGCTATATATCAGTGCTCCAAGATTTCAGCGGGCTCTGGAACATTAAACCTTCTGTCATTCTTGTCCCTACTGAGTTTGATTCTGCTGAGGTTTAGTGGAATTATAAACACATATGAAAATATGCAGAATATATTTCTTTTTTGAAGTGATTATAATGTGATGTTTCTGCACTGCCAGCATTCATAATAAAGCAAATGTGATGTTTCAGTGCAATATGACATCCACCGTAATCTTATTAACATGTAAGCAGCATAAGACAAAACATGCACTGCACTACCTGCTTTATTTAAAGGCATAGAACAAATAGATTTATTAATGTAAACTTTTATGATCTCTGGCAACAGACACGTGCCATCAAGTTTGGAAATCCTTGCAGTTGCAGACACAGGTTTGTCAAATGAAGGGTTTTAACAATTGTTAAGTTCTCCCTTACAAATAAAACAATAATATCCAAAGTAACTAAGTGTAGTTTAAAATCGATTGATCATTTTGAACACCCAAAGAAGATGAATGACAGTGAGCAGCATTTACCTGACACCCCTGAATATTTCACAGAGACAAGTTGATATGAGTTTGTATAAATACTAATATTAAGCAGAATTAGCTTTGGAAAAAATAAAGAAATTGTACTGAGGTGAAAATTGTCACTGTCAGGAGAAATGAAGTTATATCAGAGAACAAGTGACATACAATTTTCTCTAGAGTGTTTTTAATAAAAATAGCTTTTCTTTGAATATTTTGAAGTCAGACATGAGAGGCAATCTGGGCGTTTGTCAGAGTTTGAGAGTGTGAAAAATTGCTGCCTTAAATCATTTAAGCTGAAAAGCAACTTCTTCCTGCTGAGATAATTTCACATTGACTTACCGTGCAAGCCCTTCAGGCATTCCCAGCTCAGAGCAGAAGTTTTCAAGGTAAAAACATAGAGCGAGAACATGGGAGAAGCTGGGACAAGGATCAGCAGCAACTCCAGGCGTTCAGGCACATCTGACTTTGATTAATTAGAGAGCTGCTTTTCTATTTCCACATGTACTGCCTGATGGAAAGGTAGAGTGGACCGGGATACACAAACTTGGAGTTGACTCTGTTAGAGATCAGCAGGTTTTGACATCTTCCACCGAGCTTGCAGAATCTGCGCTTTGGAGGACTAAATTGCTGAAGCATACTTTTAATTTATTCATTTTCCTAATGCAGGGAAATTATCTCAACTGCAATAGATTTGATATTTCCACAATGAATAAATCAGTTACTGTAAATGTTTAGGTTAGATGAACAGCTATCCTGCTGCAGAATGAAGGATGAGTTATTTCCACTTTTGCGGGGAAAGTTTTTTGATCTAACTCTTTGTTTGTGCATTTAAGGACCACTCAATATGACTTTTTCCCTTTTATTTTAAGGACAAAAGACTTTACTCTGTTGAAATTCTTTTTATATTCCTCAATTTTTCTTAAAGTCTTCATAAGATGTTAAAATTTAGGAAGTATTTCACTGTGTAATATTTTATTGAAAATTAATATACATGAAAAATTGCTTTAGGAATACTGCTTTAAGACTACTAAAGGGTCAAATAATAAATAGAAATTTAATTAAAAATAGCAGTTATTGAAATGGTCTAAACTATGAAATAATTATTATCTGAAATTTGAAAAAATAGACACAAGTGCATTCTTAATGCATAGCTTCATTGTAATCTCTTATTCAGAAGCAAATACTAATAACTAAAGCCTCTTGATTTTCAAAAAGACAACTCTTTTTTTAAAATTATATCTATGAGTTTTCTTAAATCCTTCATTATTCTGAATTCATTTTTGTTCCACAATGAACATCCTTCTTCACTTCCTCCCCAGCCCCCATTTTTGCTTATTTATCACGGAAACTGCTTTATTAAAAGCTTTTTTTTTTTCGTTAATCTAGTGGGTTTCATGGTTGCTTATTACCTTCTTATGCTTCAATTCCTAAGTAAATCTGGCAGGATAAGTGACAGCTTCAACTAGATTTCAATGTGAGACTGTTTTCCATCTTAGACCTTTATGCTCACAAGAGTTAAGGTTCAAAGTGATCTGGATCAACATTTTCTCCATTTCTGGTTTGGTGACATGATGGACGAATACAGGCTTGATATCAATCACTTCTAAGGTAGATTTTGATAAAGTCTTGCTGTGCATCAGCCAAGACATAGAGTCCTTAATGAAATAATAGGATCCTTAGTTATTATCATAATTTTTTTACAGAGAAGTCCTCACATCAGTGTCCCCTGCCTCTGTCAATCACATATTGCAATTAACTTATTAAATTGCACTTGAATTGGATTGACTACTAGAGAGGGGAAACTAGAAAGTTCTTGAAAACAGATTCTTCTTTCACATCCTTCAAACACTTCTGAATCAGGGAATGTGGGATCTGAGTTTCCCTTCTCTAGGAAATTAATTTTTCACTTTTAACTTAAATAGGAGAGATTTTTTAAAAACCCCTTCAGTGAACTGGATACTTACAGTTCATCCCTCATTCCTCCTTTCCTCCCACCCCCCAGGGGAAGTAGCAATTAACATGATAATTGAGATATGCTTAACGTATTAACTATTAACAGTCCAATTCAATTCATCAAATGTGAATTTAGCTTAAAAATACGTTCAACATGCAAAGATGAGTAAGACAGAATTCTTGCCTCCAACTAGCCCACTACTGAGTTATGAAGTAAGGAACGTAAATGACATGTACCAAAGAGAGGTAAGAATGAGGTTTCAGAGGAAGTCAAAGGAGGAAGAAATGAACCTACAATAAAATGTTTACTGAACACCTACTCTGTGTCTGACACATATAACATAAATCCTGACCTCTAAGAGCTCATGGTTTAATGGTAAAAATAAATAAATAAATATATGATTACAAAACAAAGAATTGGCATTATAACACAAGTTCAAACAGGTGTTAAGGGGACATAGAGAAAAGATATGCACACAACACTGAGCCTGAGAGACCCGGAAAAGACTTCACAACAGTTCAGAAGGTCCTAGAAGGTTTCCCACAGAAGCAGCAGAGTTAAGCAAAGTCACACAAGAGTGGATGGCTCTGACGTGTCTGGGTAAAGGGGAATCGCCTATTGCGTCCCAAATAGAAACACAGGGTCTGCACACAGTTCATGGGGGACTGGGAATTGCCACCAGGAAATCACATAACCTTTACTATCATGTACCTCTGAACCTTCACCCAGGCAAAATATAGTTTGTGGAAAAGAAGAACAATAAAATGACACATGTATTAATTAGGAGTAGCTTGGGCTGAAAGAAACTGAATAACTGACCAAAAATTTAAAACAAAGAGTTTATAGAGAAACGGGGCAGCTGACCAGCATTTCTGTAATTCTTTTGGTTATGCAAATAAGCCTATTACACACTTAGAAATCACATCCAAGTTCAAGTGGGAACAGGAGTCAAAGAGTGAAGGACTTTGCTCAGGAAGCTTATCCTCTTATTTAGAAAGAGAAGCCTTCCCCAGGAGACTTCCACTTAACCTCTCATTAGCGAGAACTGGGTCCCATGTATATCTCTAGCTGCAAGGGAGACTCAAAAACAAGTACTTAACTTTCCAGCTTCACAATAAAGGAGGACGTAGGAGTAGGGGTTTGTAGCATCTGTGGTAAGGTACTCTATAATGGGCTATAGCTGGTGACACATATACAAAATCACATGAGCTACATTTTTTCCTAAGCACCCCAAGCTCCACTCACTGTTTACCAGATCCAACATATCATAGTAACATATACCTGTTTGTTCTCTTCTTTCAAAATAAATTTTCCTCTCCTCCATATCATAGTCCATAATCATTTTAGATAGACAACAGAAAAATATTTCATTGAGAAGTCAGGAATCTATGTCATTCATGGTACACCTTTATCAAAGACTGGATAATAGCCAGTTGCATAGCCACAATTACACCAACTTTTTCCTCTCCTATGCTTCCCAGCCCTTCATCCAAAGACAATAAGAAAGGTAAATAAATCTCGCGGAGTCTGATGACCCTGGAGAAGGCACTCTTGACTTAAACTTAAAAGCCTCTTCTACTTGTCAGCTGAATGACCTTCCTGGGCCTATTTCCTTGTGATTGAAATGCAAATAATAATGGTATCCAACTCACACATGCTATAAGGAATAAATGAGATTAAAAAAAAATGTAAAGTGCTGTGCACAGTGCCTAGTGCATAGAATTGCTTCAAATTTTAAAACTTTCTTTTAAAATTAATGTTGTATCTCCATGATGAAAATTAAATGTTCTCCCACTCCACCTATAAAGTTTGAACATGGCACCCCACTTCTTAAAATTATCCTTTCCTAATTTAGTAACTTATATCATTTCTCTTTAAGTTGCCTTACAAATTAATTTCTCAGAGAATTCTTGGTAGCACTGATGGAATACTTCTAATTCAATAAAACAGCACCTCTGCTTTACGGCTTGTGATTGTATTGTGATGCCTTTCTGGTCTATATTTTACTAGACTGATTGGCCTGCATGGGATCAGGTGTCTTAGGACCCAAACAGAAGCATTGGAGTACGTCTTCCCGGAAGGAGAAGTTAAGCATGGTGTTTTTATGTGTTCTAATAAGTAAGTGGTCTTCCAAGCTATAGAACTGGACAAGAACAAGCTACCCTGAATGAAGAAGGTTTGAAGTCTCTCTTTTATTTATTAAAATTTATCATGACTTAAAAATAAGGAGGAGGGTAACTCCCCCCTCAATATTGCTTTAGATGTGTGATGAGAGTAGTCTTTAGAAACTTCACAGATAATACTCTACTTGTGTACAAGCTCACAATCCTTTAACCAAAATCACATGCACATTACAAATCGTCATTTTTCCAGTCTTATAAAGGAAATACTATTCGTCTCCCACATATGCCGCAGTGCAGGGCCTGAAACAGCACCATGCAATCAAACACGCTCTATTGCTCAGAGAAATTTAAGAATATTCACATTGCCTGGGATAAATTACAAACTTAGTTTTGTGTCAACTTGGGTCATATTTTGTGCCAAACTCATTGCAAAACAGGCAAGAAAGTGTTTCTAGAGTCCATTACATTTTAGAACTGTGAAAAGATGTTGTGGACCTGTATGTGTAGGTATAATTTATTATGATGTTATTTATAAACAAAACATTTAATATACTAAATCAGACAATGATCTTTTCCTTCCGAGTCCTAAGACATAAAGAATCTTTGAGTTTTGTGGTATTTAGGCTATTTACAGAGAAGTTCTATCTCTTTAATCGTGGATTTATTTGTATTACACTTGGATCCATGATAGTTCCAAAAGTTTCTTCATCAGCAGAAACAACAAATTTTTCTTGGCTGTTAATCATGTACTTAAATATTGACTTGTGGTGTAACAAGAAGCCACATTCACCCAAAAGCCTGATAATGAGGCTCCGGTGCACAGACCCCTGACTGGTAAAATATCAATGGACAGAAATGAGTTCTTCAGTTTTTCACATCTGTACTTTTAAATCACTGGGCTTTTGATCAAGGTTCTCCAGTGTTCTCCAGTAAAAACCACTTCCCATTGTCAAGCTTCACTGATGAAGGAGAGATTATGTCCTAGATATAAGACTGAGATGGACAACCTTGAGTCTGCCTTAGGTTTATCACTAAAATCTGTGTTGGAAAAATGGTGTTTAATGCATTCGAAACTTTGAATATTTGCTCTACTTGTTTTTTTGTATTTCCTTCCTGCATCTCTCTGGAAATCTCAAAGCAGGGATTAATGAGTGACAGGTGTGAGGAGACCAGGAAAGATTGTAGAGGGTATGTGTGCACCATCACGGTCTATGTGAAAGTTCTCTCACAGAGTTTGCAGCTGATATGTATTGACCTACGTGGCTACTCTCCTGTATCTGTAACATTCTCCTTTCCTTGCCACACACCCATGGCATTCAGAATCTCTGACTGGCTTTACAGAGGGCATCTTCTCTGACCTTGAGGCAACTGTTTGGTTCTTTGCACAAGTCTAAAAATTCTTCTACTTCCTCTCCAATTCTTGTTTAATGTCTAGGATTCAATCTTCTATTTCCCCACTGTTTCATCATATGTCTTTTATTTGTGTCAAATAGAGCAGCATCAGTTATTACAACTGACTTCTATATTCAAAGTGTTCCAGCCCTCTGAAGCCAAAGCTGGCAAATCATCCCACATACATCCTTATCAGAACATTATTACTTTGATATGTTACCATAGTAAGGTCAGTGATAATGATAAATATATTTGGAGTATGGAAGAAAAACAAAGAATAGATTGTATGTAATATGAAAGAAGCAAGATTCATTTTGTAACAAATTTTAATCCTATTTATTTATTTTAAAAAGGCTGAGGTCAAGTTTAACAAAATGATAGATTCCTGTGAGTTGTTATAAATATAAGCTATCTCGGTCTCTGCCTCTGGTAACTTGGCAGCCCATGAAACACCATAAAGCCCTTCCTTCCCTGAACCAGCTCTCCTAAATGGCCGTCACTTTTATTCCACCTATGAACTGAGTTTCTAACATTGATAAACTATCTGTCAAAGCAGCAATTCCTCCTTATTGTGTTGATTATCAGAGTAAAATATTGTCTGGAAACTTCCTTAGAAACTTCTATTTGAGTCTTACAAAGAGGAAAAAATATGATTTTGAGTCTGCTGTAAATTTAAATAAATAGTGTGTTGTGAAATTATTGATCAAGGAAGGGGTAAGGTTCTAGGAGATTATTTTCTGCAGTCTTTGTCTTTTCCTAATGTTCCCCTTCTAAGTTAGACTTAAAGACATCTTGATTGAGGCAACTGATTGAGGAAACCCAGTTGTAAGTTTTTCACTCTTGCAAATGTCATTCATTTATTAATTTCACTTTTCATACAGTTTCTTCAGCTTAACCTTAAAGTCTACAATGAGCTCATGATTGTAAATATACTCATTTCATCAACTTCATGCTGTTTCTAATCAGTGTTTTTTTCCCCTTCCTAAATTTTTTACATTGTTATATATTTTCATACGCTCTCTTTGCACCCCACATGTCTCTTTTGTAATTAATTACAACTGCAGTTAATTACTTATTTAGGCTCTGTCCTCCTGCCAGATTGTAAATCCCATGTCTCCCTAGATGCAGTCGGCAGTTCCTAGGAAAGAGCCCAGCTAATCAAAGGTGCATCATAAATGCTGGCTATGAGTTTAAGCATGAGGGAGTAGGTGAAGCAAAGCAGCATTACTTCCCATCAGGAGCATGTGAAAAACATTTTGGCTTTAGACAAACCTCACATCTATTTGGCTCAGTTTTGTATCTTTCATAAGCCTCTGCACTTAACTCATATGTTTTTATTAATCTACACTCAATTTTTCAGGATGCTCAGAAAAGCTTGTTTGATGTCCAAGAAATTTCACAGGAGAAACAAAAAGACACAATCTTTTATGGGTGACATTTCTTTATTGTTTCCTTCCAAGAAGAGTATCAAACTAGCATTATTGTGTTCTCAGGTGAGATACACCTTTCATCTGAATTTCATCTAACATTTAATTATTTTTCAAGATGTTCAGCATCCAAACTGCTGGGGAAACTGTTTCAGGAGATGATAGATTTGCAAAAAAATTAAGGGAGTCGATATGTTTTTAATCTACTTTTGTCAGGGTTATGGAATTTTTAGCTTATCTGAGCATGTATAGATATTGATTCAATTTCAAATTTTTAGATAAAATCAGTACTGCTGCCTACTCATATAAATTTTGTATACCTTGCCCTCATAGATACGATTTACAGATAGTCAACAGAACTTTTTCCTACAAAAGTTATAAACTCTACATAATTTTTTTTACCTCATAATATCCTCTCCATCACACTAGTAACTCAGTATGCTAGAGAACATACATTGTCCCTCAATATTTGCTCTCTTTCCCTTCTTGATAATAGCAATGCCTAGTTTTTAGCTGGACCCCAGCTAGAAGATGAAACTGCCCAGCCCCCTCTTATGATTAGAAATGAAATACATTTTGACCCACAGAACTCACTGGAAATATTGTTTCTGATTTCCAGAATTTTTCTTAAAGGAGTCATGCCTTTTTCCAGCTGCCTGCCTTCCTCTTTCCTGCTGGCTAGAATGCCACACGATTTGGAAGGCTGGAACTTAAGCAGCCAAACTGAGACCTAGAAAGCAGACGATATCAGCTGAAGAAGATGATAAAAGCACACTAGAGTCTGGATCCCTGCGTATTTCATGAAGCTGCCCACATACTCTGGATTATCTATCTCTAGGCTTTCTTCCTGCAAAAAAAGAACTATATTTCTATTTTGGTCATTGTTGTATTTGATTCCTTGGTCTTGTAGACAACCTAGTCCTAAGTTAAAAAAAAAAAAAGAAAAAGGAAGACGCCTAGGAAATAAATTAAAAAGAGTAAAAAGAGAAAGATGAAAATTGCAGCAAAGTTTTATCTGCCAATGGCACTGCCCATAAATTAAGGCCATTAAACTTTTGAAAAAATTACTTTTTTCATCATTTTGTTCTTGAAATTATTTCTTAGATGTGTCAGTAAGGAACAGTTTCACTGTCTGTATCAGGCTTCTTCTGTCCTTCAAAAGACAAAAAAACTACAACACTTAATGATTCTAGTGAATATCAAGATGACTTAACTAACAGTCACACTAAACTTTATTTATTCTGATTTGTTTTGCGTTTATTGTATATATTTTCATTCTTAATTATGTTCCACTTGCGTTCTTATTAACCTGCAGTCACCTTCTGTGTGGGAAGATCAGGAAATAAATATTTTGATGATGACCTGATGTATCAAATTAAATGAGGAAACTCCCTCTTCCATTTACAGTGCTTTCTCGAAAGCCAAGAGACAGGTTAAAAAGAGCTGATGCCTGAAGGACAAAAGCTAACTTTTCAGTACCTAATAGAATAGATTTTAGGGCAAATGAGGAAATTGTGGATGGATTAATTACCAAACATTCGTTTTTAAACTGAACTCATCCTGGTTGAATACAAAAATTCTTCTCCTCGAATAAAATTAAAAGACTTCATTTTTAGAAAGAAAAAAAAAAAAAATGACTGCCTTACCCATGAAGGGCTGGCCTGCTCAGGATACCTTATCATCCAACAAGGGTCAATTTGGGAGACAGGGATTCTAGCAACACATTCAAAAAGTAATTTCTAGAGTTCCTATTGTGGCTCTGTGGGTTAGGAACCATAGTGTCCATGAAGATGGGGGTTTGATCCCAGGCCTGCTCAGTGGGTTAAGGATCCAGCATTGCCACAAGCTGAGGCATAGGTTGAAGATGTGGCTTGGATCAGGTGTTGCCTGTTGCCGTGCCGGTGGCATAGGGTGGCAGCTGCAATTCCAACTTGACCCCTAGTCTGGGAACTTCCATATGCCACAGATGTGGCCATAAAAAGAAATAAAAAATAATAAAAACAACTAATTTCCATTTACCTACATTAAAATAAATTAAATGATTAATATCTGATGATCTTCCATCACATTCTTCCTCATCTATCATGATGTGTGATTATTTTTACCTAAGCAAATGGGAGAGCAACGTAGAGGTCATAATGCATATTGCTATGGGGGTGGACATAAAATGCTCTAGTAAGCAAGCACTTACACACAGGATTAAAAAAAAAAAAAAACTTTAAATAAATCTCTGACATGTCTCTCCTTCATTTGTCTTTCCCTGCTTACAACTTTTGTTTTTCTTCAGTTTACCTAAGATCTATAAGAGCTTGATCTCCCCTTGGAGTGGGCAGTGTTCCGTGGACCTTTTCAGATTGCACAGCTACAATCACCATCAACTCTTTGGTCAGCCCTCCTTAGTTTCTAAACCAGCAAAACAAGTTTGAAAATGAAAGGAGGTAAAATCCAGGGTGTTATGCTACTCTCATCATTTCAAAGTAACACACATGGAAAGGGCGCTCTAATCCATAAACTAACTAGAATAAATAATAAACAAAGAGTCTTCAGAGGTGTAAGAAACAGTAGACTCTCTGGTCTTTAACAATCAGCATGGCACCCAGGCCACTGACGGAAGTATTTAGACCTGTGAGTAATTGCCTTGTTTTTATCAAGTGGGCACCTTGCTCAGTTTAGAGCAAGGCCTCCTCTTCTAGCAGAGGAAACTCAAGCTCCTACAATGTAAATACCAAGGCAGAACTTTTGTAAAGGAAACCAAGTCATGTGTCCTATGTCTGAACTTAATTTTTGTTACTGAAGGCCTTTAGAGTTGACTTTTATGTATGATTTTGCATCAACTGTTTTCACTCAACTCAAAAAATAAAAAAAAAATCAACCACTACTTCCAGCTATATTAACATTCACATGCACATATTAACATTCAATCTTAAAACTGCATTGCATGTACAAAATCCACTGAAATTTCCTAAACAAGTTACTATGAGTAATAGAACCAAAAGAGTTTCAGTGAAGGTTGAGTAAACTAAGAAAAAGGTTTTGTTTATTACTTGCGTTCCTACCTTCTTTGATACCTGAATGCCTATATCTTAAATCTGACTTTTGATAAAACACTGTCTGTGCTTCTCAATCTTTAAACAAGTCTATGCATACAGTCTTCATGGAAATTATAGGATCTTTTAAATTCGAATATACATCTATTTCTTTCACATTCCCTTTAGTTCCCAAACCTTCCCAAAACACCATAATAGGGAGGATATGATGTCAGCATAACTTACTACTGGTGATGTTAACTTCAGTTACTTAGTTAAGGTGGTATCTGCCAGATTTCTGCACTATGAAGTTATTAGCTTTTCCCTTTTCATGTTCTAGTTATTAGCAGTGAATCACTAAGTTCAGCTTATACTCAATGGGAGTAGAATGAAGGTCCACCTCCTTCAGAGAGAACTATCAAATAACTTATGGACATTTGCTAAAATCACCACAGTAATTAACATGTATTTGAGGAGAGATGGTTTGGAACTTTCTCTTTAAAGTTTCATCCAGTGACTTTAGTATTCATCAGTGTCTGATGCTTCTACATGATTGTTCTGAAACAGCAGTCTTCCCACATAAGAGATATTAATATAAGTTAAATACTAGGTAGGCCAAAAAGAAGAAAGGGACTGTCGCTTTGAAGCAGGACCAGCAGAAGTTGGGTAGGGTGGGTGGGTATGCTATTTGCCATAAATGTCATAAGTCTTTTATTAGCACAATTTGACTTTTAGAATAGACCACATGTTAGTTTTACTGTAAAAAGTTAAAGTAATTTCAAAAAAAACAAATAATAGGCTAATAGATTCATAAGGACCCTAAGTCAGAGATAATTTCAAGGACCAGGACACCAGGTACCAACAGTAGTTAGTGGGAATAAGACCTACTGCATCTCAACAAACAGCAGCAAGCAGCACTGATGAACGCAAATAAAATGTGCTATTTAAAAGTCTTATCTTATGATGTAAAAACAACTCCCTGGAAATGTTTTGAAGGTCAAGAAAACAAAGATGTCTTAGAAATGGAAGACATCCTTTACAAGTTTGGCATTCCTCCTCCTATTACAAAACATGGCTAAGTTCAACACACATCCATAAGCATAAAAAGCCATCAGATCCTTCAAAAGAGAGATAAAAGCAAAACAGATATCTAGAAAAAGTTTTCCCTATGAAGACTAGGATTAAGGCCTTAAGGAAATGAAATTATAAGGATTTTGGTAGCATACATTACTGTGAGAGAAAGGGGACCTCAATCTCAATTTCAAGATTTTTTTTTTATAGACTTTCCATTCTTTTTTTCTTCCTATTTCCAGTTATTAGTATCACTTACTATCTTCTTCTTTTTCTTTACATTCCTTCCATGTTTTTCATCTTACTCTCTTAAAGAAGGACTTTTTTTGAAGTGTGCCTTTTATTTCAATGACTAACAAGAGACACAATTAATAATAGTGAAATAATGGGGAACATGACACTTAATAGAGCAAGGATGAAAAATCTTTAATGTAGCCATAGTAATGTCATTTTTCTGACAACATCTTGATAGCATTTTGGTGATTATCAAATGCAATACCTAGAAGACAAGGACATTTAGAATTCTTTAATGTTTAAAACCTTTTGAGGTTTAAAAATGTGATTATTTTACTATTATTTTACTGCTATTTTATTTTATCATTATTTAATTATTTCATAATTGTGCTTTTCTTAGGTTCCAAGAACATTTTTGAAGACACAATACATAGGAGTTTTTGAGAAGTACAAAGAAATGATATTTGTTATTAGTTGCTGTGTGTTGCTTCAATTCCTTTCCTTGTGTTTGTTTTTATGCTTTATTGCTAGATCATCTGTAAAGTGAGGCTGGAGTCTTTGCCTTAAGGAATGAGTATATGAATATGTAAATAATACTTTAATGTGATGAGATTTTCCTATTTGAATATAAATTTGATGGCGATGTTATCCTAAATATCAACATAGTTCAGAACCAGATGATCACATTTCTTAACATCTCTAGATTCATATTTGCAACTATATGATTTACTGAAAAAAGGATATAAGGATTGAAACATGAAAACTGAATGTTTTTTAAAGTAAGCTAGACTTTTTTTGCTTTATGTATTTTATTAAGCATAGGTGAAGGCAAAAAGTAAAATTTAAAGACAGATACATTAGAGATGATCAACACTGCATAGTTTCTTAGATTTTTGATTCTTTTTCAGAGTGCAATTACTATCAAGGGTATGCCTACTTTCTTTATGCAAATTTAAAATCGAAGATATCCCCTTCAATGATTTCTATTAAAGAAAACGATAGTAAATATAGTCTCAAAAATAATTGTGACTGCCAGAAAACCCACTGGCGTATGGGAACTGGGTTAGCACTTAACATTATTTATCAAGATAGAGTTCATGGATAAGGTCACTGAGAATTTGGCCTTGATGAAGAAAATCATAAATACCATTCACGTGTATTTAATGAAAAAGATTTCAGCATTGAGAATAAGGCAGGGAAGCACTGCAAATGAATAATACGAAGCCTATTTTTTGAATTATACTGAAAACATTAGTATGGAACAAAGAGTAATACCTTTTAACATCGTATCTCTGTCTGAAAATGATCATCTAATAAAGATGGGAAAGAAACCTGACATCCCACTTTTTGTTGGCAAATATCCCAACAATACAGCAGAGGAAAATTCAAATTAGAAGAAAGTTAGGGAGTAGAATAACAAAGGTGGATTAGGGCTCAAGAAGTCAGCTAGCTCATGTCATTGCTTAACTGGGGATAAGCACTCTATCCAAAGTCAACTGGCTGGTCTATTTTAATACCTCCTATAAAATATACCTCCTCCTGCCATCAGCTCTAGTAAATACCTCCAGAGCATAAAGGCTTATTTATTGAGAAAACAGTATCTCAGGGTTAAAAGAAAGAAATGCTGTGGATATTGTGATAATCATACCAGACGTAACTTTTGCAAACACTGTGAACTGATCTATCAGGGAAGGGGTTGTTATCTAGTTTTATGGTTTTAAATACAATTTAATTTTACTATGACTTAAAAATGTATACTTTGGGCTCTCACCTTTCTCTCGAAGTCTAGTAATACACACACACACACACACACACACACACACACATATATATCCAACTCCTTATCTAACATCTCCACTTGATTTTCTAATAGTTATCTTAAAACTAGCATGTCAAAAATTGAAAATCTACATACCTTCTCCCCCCCCCCCCATACACACATATACACACACCTACACACACAGTTGGCTCCTACAGTCTTGTCATCCTAGTAAATGGCAACTCCATACTTTGAGTTGATCAGCTCAAAAAATTTATAGCCACTTCCTCCATCAGGAAATGCTTTTGGCTCAATCCTTTGAACATAATCAGAATCCCACCACTTGTTATCACCTCCGTTACTGGTGTGGTCAAACCAGTATCAGCTGTTAGATGTTCAATTCCCCTAACGTCCCGCCTGCTCTTTCCATCCTTGGGCAGGGTAGAGTACTTGCTATCCTCTACTAATTATAATCGCAATCCTTCCTGCAGTCTATTCTCACAAAAACCCTGTGATCCTTTTAAAACATAATCAAATCTTGTCATTCCTCTGCTCACAACTCTCACGAATTGCTACCTCATTCAGAGAGTGTCCTATTGGCAGGGCTTTCTCCAATCATTCCATAAAAAATAGCAAGCTCTATCTGGCAGGCCTTGGCCTTTAAGCTTTGCTGTATTATATTCTCTAATACTTATCACGATCTGACAAATGCCATGTTTAATTAGTTGTATAATTTTTGTCTACCTTCATTAGAATCCAGACTCGATGAAGTAAGGACACATGTCTGTTTTATTTGCTACTTTGTTACAAGCACTTAGACAAGTACTCAACTCAATAAATATTTTTTGATGAATAAATGCTTCAAGCAATCAAGGACAAGAGCAATGTTAAAGGGGTTGTGAAGGAAATCCATTACATGGTGAATTATTATGGGTTGAATTGCGTACCTATAAAAAGATGTGCTCAAGTCCTAACCCTTGGGACCTGTGAATGTAAACATATTTAGAGATAGTCTTTGTAGATATAATCAAGTTAAGAAGAAATCAAATGAAGATTAGGCTTACCCTAACTAATTCTGAAACCGAGAAGGGACCTCTGAGGCTCCCGGGCACAAAAGCCTTTCTGTGTCCCCCATTTCTGGTTTTTAGGAAATGGGCCTCAATCAGTCTTCATACATAACCTTCCATGATTTCCACAGGGCAGGTTCAGACAGTTGCTAATTGAGAAGGGAGGCAAGGGAGGAACAGTCTAGAAATAATGGTTCAGCCTTGGGGCAGGATCCTAGTTCCCCCTCAGTGGATATACATAATGATGTAGGCATCTTGTACACCTAAGAGAAAAGTTATCTTCCTTATGCTTCTTTTAGAAATGAATGCTTTAAAATTGAACAGCTTGGAGCCCTTCCTTTTGCTTCTCCCTCGTTTGCACCCTAAACACAATCACCCGTAAACTAAAGAGGAGGCACTCTGAGCACAACTGCCTGTGGGCTGAAGATTATTAGCACATGATGGTTTTCAGGAATTTCCCTACTTTGTTCTAATCTCTGATCAATATGCCCTTTTTGCAAGTTTTGTTATTCTAGTTAAAGTTAAGATGCCAAAGTTAAGATCCCATAAGCCAGAAGACCACCACCAGGATCACACTGAGACCTCTGGACACCAGCTTCTAAGACTAAGATTCCCTAAAAGACAGTAGAGTTCATTTCTACCTCAACCCTGATTCTTATCTGAAACCCTATTTTTCTTCTTTTAGACTATAGAACTCCCTGCTGTTTTCTCCCCAAGAGAGGGCACAGTCTTTAAAGAATTCGCCTGCTGTGGCCTCCTTTGCCTGGCAAAGCAAGAAAAGTTATATTTTTTTCTACTTCACCCCAAATTCTGTCTCCAAGTTTCTACTGAGCATTGGTGGGCAGAGGCCGAGTTTCTGCCACAATGCAATGATGTGTGTCCTTATAAAAGAGGGATTTTAACACAGACAATACACACATGGGAAAATGTCCCGTGAAAAAGGAGAAAGAGATTGGAGGGATGCATCTAGAAGCCAAAGAATGGTTTCCCATAACTAACAGGAGATAGGAAAAAGCAAGGGAGGATGCCTCTCTAGATCTGTAAGGCATTGTATGGCCCTACCATTGGCTTGATTTTGGATTCTGGCCTCCAGAACAGGTAGACGATAAATGCTTGTTGTTTTAAGTGACCCAGTTTGTTACATCAGCCCTGGAAAACTAATATATGAATGCTATATTCTTCATCAAATCCTAGAATATTAGAAGTTCAGGAGAATCTTCAAATGGAAAGTTCTTGTTTTGTTCTGTTTTGTTTTTGTCTTTTTGCCTTTTCTAGGGCCACACCCGTGGCATACGGAGGTTCCCAGGCTAGGGGTCGAATCGGAGCTGAAGCTGCCGGCCTACACCAGAGCCACAGCAACGAGGGATCCTAGCCTCATCTGCGACCTACACCACAGCTCAAGGCAATGCTGGATCCTTAACCCACTGCGCGAGGCCAGGGATTGAACCCGCAACCTCATGGTTCCTAGTCAGATTCGTTAACCATAGGAACTCCCAAATGGAAAGTTTTCAATAAACATATTTTAGATCTTTTCAGAATACCATACTCACTTTGCTTGACCAACAACAGTGGTCTTGGGCTTGAATTGCCCATTAAACTCATGAGACAGAATAGGCTTCACTCAGCGAATGGTCTTTGCACAGCTTCTAAGAAAACACACAGGCTAGACAATCTGGTATGCACAGGAGACACAAAGCAGAGGCTCAGGACTCCCAACAATAGAGGGCCAGTGCCCCAGTTTCTCCAAGTTGGGATGTACATGATTACAGGGGATGAGGTGTAATGGATATGGACCAACTTGGCTCATGTAAGCCATCAGCTTTAGGGTCTCACCAGCTGTTCTATCTCACTGGACTGATAATCCTCTCAGAGATATAGAACTAATTTCATCTTCAGTGCAATGGATTACTGATTAATTGCAGGTTAGTCAATAAACAGTCAAGACTCACAAGTATAGGTGTGTAATTCTTTATATACCAACCTTAGCAGGGCTCTTATTTATCTTGCATCTTGCATACACATATTCCCTGTGTTTGTGTTTTAAGGAGAATTAAATCGAGGGTCAAATCCTTAGATGCCCTCAGGCAAAAGGAAAGGCAACAGATCAGATAAATTACCCTTGCCCTCCAGAGTATAATGTATAGCTTAAAAATATTTATATATTTAAGAACTGTCTAGATAAATTAATTTTTGTTTATTCATGTAGCACATTATATACGTTAAAGCATTTAAATATAACCACGTTTGCTGTCAACAACTCACTGAGGCAAGATAGAGTTCTTGGGATCTTTGCTTATTACAATCCCCCAAATGAAAAATTCCATAGCGTATGAATGGCTCTCCTCCTAGATATTCCAGCACCTAGGTTTAGAAGCCTATTGCTGCTCATGAAGTCAAATTAGGGATGTTTAGATGTATTCCCAAATGTTTGAGGACAAACCTTATAAAAATGATTAGTAACTTCTTGTCACAATCATTTCGACTCTACTTTAGATGCGACTGTTGGGAAGTTGTAGTCATTACTATGATCTAACTTAGTAATGTGTAGTTATATCTTCCTATCCAGCTATGAGTGGCTCCTGGGTCTAATCTAAGGAATGTAACAACTTGATCCCTGAAATTTTACCAGTCATCAAACAGAGCTGTTTCATCATGGTAAACTCCATAGAACTGAACAAAAGCTGGGAAGCCAAATCCACTCAATTATGCCATAGAAAAACACGCTGCTACTACCACTACTACTACTATGAAGAATCTGGTTTATGTGTATCAAGACAGTACAGAATCTCCTGAGAGGCCTATTCTACTTCTTTACCAAAATTCTCTCGTCATTCTTTTATGCATTGATTTTTTAAAACTGACACTCGTGACAACACAGCAAGGGGCAAATATCATCTTGGAGTAGATTTATTCACTTGCTAATTCCACAAATATTGACTGGCCCATTTCTATGTCAGCTGCTGTGGTAGGCACTGGAGACACAGTAGAGGACCCGAGAGACAAGGCAGTTACACTGAGTGGAGTTTACAGCTGTTTCAGTACAGACATTAATCCAATAGCCACACAGACATTTGCACAAATTTCAAATGAATAGGTTTTAAAAGCAAGGCTACTCTTCTTTACTCTGACAAAAACTGATCTAATGGTCTCTTCTCGCCATGTAAATGTAAAAGGCAAACTACCTTTAGATGAGCTTTCCTGTTCTTGAAGAATAACTTGAGTAGTGTCCCTTAGATGATTAACTATCTGGGTCGCAAACTCCATTTTCCTGGGGAAACAAAGTAGCAATAGAGTTATACTTTGAGTAGCATGGGGACACCATTGTTGGTGGCTCTGCAAAAAAAAAAAAAAAAAATGCTGGGCAGTTTTCCTGGAGCTAGTCTCTAGAACTAGCCCCAACCGTATGTGCCCATTTGGGGAAGCTGTGACTTTGAAGTGAATGACCTGGTAGCCTTGAGAGAAACACTGAATCCTCAGGCTTCCTGAGGTAGGAAGCCCTCTCAACTAAACTTAACACTGGCTATTAACACAACTGCTGTGAAAGGGCTCTAATGTCCTGATACAAACTAGAGTAAAGGACCAGCTGCATCCACAGAGTTACAGAATCACTCTCCAAAAATAACTTTCAGGATGAGGATGACTTCCCAACTCACCAGGCTGTAAGTTCTGCCACAGCTAATCCATTCTGGAGCCCTGAGACACAAGTACCTTATGTCCCAAATCTCAGTTGCTGCAGTCTTGTGAGGTAACAAAAGCAGATCCTGACTATTCCCACTTCTCTGGGCTCACCTAGCACCCAATGGAAATGAGTAGATGATGGAGGTGAAAGTGTTTTTATGTTAGGATCCTGACCTATTCATCTGGTACCTTTCTTACCTGAGCTTGTTTTTTTGAAACAGGAAATATAACAATGTGGTTTTTTTTTCTTTCCGTTTTGTTACACATACTATTTATTTTATCCACAATAAGACTTCCATTTATTATTGGGTTGGGAGATATGAATTAGGGCTTTTAGAGAAAAAAATATTAGAGAAATATACAGTTTCTGATCTTCATAAAAAAGGACACCTGGCCTGAATGGTGAATATTGAGTTGACGCTCTAAGGGATTCAGAGGCTCCAACTAAACTAAATACAACATCCTGAGAGGTGAGAGAAGGGAAGCATGCTATTATATCTCACAGGAAACATTCTGATGCTGGCGTCTCATTCTCATGATAAAGGTGGCAACCAGCATAGAGAATAGCACAGCATGGATCCGTTTCCTGACAAAGACAGGAAGAAGAATAGAAAATAATGCAAAGTTAGCACCTTCTTATTCAAACATATTGTAATCGTAGGGTCTTCCTCTCTTCCAGCAAGGATGGAAGACATTTAGTCTTGACAAAGTGTAACTGTGATCTAATAATTGCTAGAACCCCAGGCTTTAGAGAATTTCAAGGTTTGTTTTACTAATAGGAAGGTGTATTATCATTCATAAGTGTTTTCAGTTTCCCAGAAAGTTTTTTTTTTTAAAAAAAAGAAAATACAACTGTAATGCCACGGAATCACATATATAGGAAGTAGAAGCAAGATTCTTCAAAACTTGTGTTTCAGCAACCTTAGGCTACTAGCAAGAGAAAATAATTCGTGTCGGACAAGGACAGGAAAAAATTCTACAAATGCTGCGCTTACTAACAATAGTACAGACTGATAACACAACTCTGTTTATATGTGTGTTCATGACCCTGTGTATGTATGGATGAGAGAGAAGCTAGAGACTGTAATAATAAAATACAGTAATAAAGGTCAGGAGAACAACTCATGGTCACATCCTTGAAAAAGAGCTTTCAAAAGTCAAAGCTCCACTGTGAAAGCAAACTGAAGAAAGAATTTTTTAAAAAAAAATATAACTTGCATGTAAATACTATTATCTAGGTATTGTTGCTGGACTTCGGCCTCTGTCTGCTGGTGCCGAATTGAAACACGGAGACCGTTTTGGGTAAAGGAGAAAAAAAAATAGCTTTATTGCTTTGCCAGGCAAGGAGGGTCATAGCAGGCTAATACCTTAAAGACTGTGCCCCCTCTTAGAAAGAATTTCAAGAAGTTTTATAGTAAAAAGGAGAAAAACAGGTTTTCGGATAGGAATCAGGATTGGGACAAACATGCATTCTTCTTTCATTGGGGGAATCTTAGTCATCAAAGCTGGAATCGGGAGATCTTGGTATGATTGTATGGTGGTCTTCTGGGTCATTGCCTAGAATAACAGTACTTACAGAAAGGGCATACTGATCAGAGATGAGAACAAATCAGGAAAGTTCCTCAAAAACCGTCATGTGCTAATAATCTTTAACCCACAGGCAACTGTGCTCAGGGTTCCCAATCTTTAGCTTATGGATGATTGTGTTTAGGGAGCAATTAAGTCAGGGAGAAGGACAAGGAAGGACTCTGAGCTGTTCTGTTTTAAAGTATTCATTTCTAAAAGCGTAAGGAATATAACTTTCCTCTCAGGTGTATAAGATGCCTCTATTATTACGTGTACGCCTTGAGAGGGAACCAAGATCCTGCCCCAAGACTGCACTATTGTTGCTTGACTGTTCCTCCCTTCCCTGATCCGCAACTGTCTCAACCTGCCCCTTGGAACTCATGGTGGCTGCATGAGGCCCATTTCCTAAGAACAAGAAATGGGGGACACAGGCTTTTGTGCCCAGGAGCCCTGCACAGCCGTGTTCGGTTCCAAGATCTTGAACTTTGCAAACATTCTGAGGAGTTCTGGTAGCAATATAATAGAGGCTTTATATACTTTAATATATTTAATTCTCACAACACTTCTGTAAGGAAGGACCAATTGTTATCTGCACTGAAATGAAGCACATAGTGAAACATCTATGTGGTGACAGCTGGGATAAAATCTTGAAGTTCTTTTTTTTTTTTTTTTGGTCTTTTTACAGACACACCAGAGGCATATGGAGTTTCCCAGGCTAGGGGTCGAATCGGAACTGAAGCTGCTGGTCTACTCCACAGCCACAGCAATGTGGGATCCGAGCCTTGTCTATGACCTACACCACAGCTCACAGAAATGTCAGATACTTAACCCACCAAGCAAGGCCAGGGATTGAACCTGCGTCCTCGGGGATGTTGGTCAGATTCGTTTCTACTGAGCCGCGACAGGAACTCCATTGAAGTTCCAAAATAAGGAGCGAATTTGGCACTAAAACTGGAAGTGTGATACTTTGAGACATATACTGTGCTATATATATGTGGAGACAGTTAACTATTTTTCAAGTGAACAAATGATCTGATAATTGTCTCTGATTTATTCACTAGAAGAAACAGGAGATTCAAAAAGTGACTAACTTTTCAGCAGATCTGGATTTTGCTTATATAATGAAAAAATATTGCCTGTCATATGAATAAATAAAATATGTTGCAGCCATCACACCATCACATCTCATCTGCCCCTGTGGTGAGCCCTAAGGGAATTCAGGATAGAAAGAGCATGGCTGCATCTCGCAGTCAGCCTCTGCAGCCACTGCCCACCCCCCAGGGAGCACTCTGAGGACACTCAAAACGAGAAAGCACAGGATTGTTGCCCCACATAGCTGAGATGCATATCAAAGGAATGATTTCAATAAGCCCTGTCTTTACACCTTCCCAAACATTAAAAAAAAAAAAAAAAATCCCACTAAATTCCTCAAGATATCTGGTTTTTGGAAGTTCCCTTGTGGTGCACCCTGTTAAGGATCTAGCATTGCTGCAACTGTGGCATGGATTTGATCCCTGGCCTGAGAACTTATACATGCCACGGATGTGGCCAAAAGACACACACACACACACACACAGAGTTTTCTTCAATTAACAGTAATCTTTTGATGTTCTGACCACCTGGTCTTTCTTGCAAAAACTTGTATATATTCCTGCTCCTCCCTTACCTCTTCAGAAGCAATCTCTCAGAGCTACCTGAGATGCATATACATATACCTTCTACTTATTTTTTTTTTTTGGTTTGAAAGGCCCTCGCAGCAGTTAGAATCAGCTTACTGAAAATGGGCAATCAGGTACTTGACACCTGTCCCAATAAGCTATCTATGTCAACATCTTAGAGATCTCATGAAAGAGACAATGACTAAGCATATTGAAATTGCGGCTCAGTTTTAACACCTGGTCTCTCAAACTACTATGCCCCTGGAGTTCCCACTGTGGCTCAGTGGTAATGAACTTGACTAGAATCCATGAGGATGTTAGTTCAATCCCTGGCCCCGCTCAGTGGTTAAGGTTCCGACATTGCCGTAAGCTGTGGTGTAGGTCGCAGGCGGAGCTCAGATCCTGTGTCACTGTGGCTGTGGTGAAGGCCAGCGGCTGCAGCTCCAATTTGACCCCTAGGCTGGGGACTTTCATATGCTTTGAGTGCAGCCCTAAAAAGAAAAACGTAAAAAAAAAAAAAAAAAACCCCGCGCTCCTGAAGTACTGTGCAATGTCCCACATAAAAGAAGAAACTCCTTTGAAAGAAAAAACAAGTTGAGGTTCACTAGCTGAATCCTAGTTGAGAAGATGTTAGGAAGAAATCTGAATGGGATGTAGTAGTCAAGATCATACTGCATGGGGAGTTCAAGAAACGGAAATACTAAATTAAATAAAAGGTATAAAAGAGATATAGTCCACAATAAAGAGAGAGATGCACAAGCTAATAGAATTGGCTTAAAACACTCTCGGAATGTGTAACCATACAGAAAAATGTCAACAATAACACTTGCTAATGTTTTTTGATCATTCTGTCATAAGTATCATCCTAGGTGCTTTAGGCTCATTAATATACCCTCACAATAATTCTATGATATAGGATTATTTTTTTTTTTTTAGGGCTGCACCCATGGCATATGAAAGTTCCCAGACTAGGGGCCAAGTGGAGCTGCAGCTTCCACCTTACACAGCAATGCCATATCTGCAATCTACAATGCAGCTCACAGCAACACTGGATCCTTAACCCACAGAGGCCAGGGATCAAACCCACATCCTCGTGGATACCAGTTGGGTTCATTACCCTGGAGTCACAATGAGAACTTCAATGATGTAGGATTATTTTTTATTACTAAGATTATATTATTTTAGACATAGAGATTGAGACACAGAGAGGTTTCGAACTTGCACATCTGCTAAGGATTGGAAATAGACTAACTCAGGCTGCTAGCTGTGGGGTTTGTGCCTTTAGTCACTAAGATCCAACCTCTTATTTGTTGAAAGCATTACCAATAGAACGAACCTGTGAAGGGTTGGCATTCCAAGGATCTCCCTGAAAAAAAAAATGTATAGCAATTACAGTTTTCTTAGTATTTCAATTATGTATTTTGATTGTACCTCAGGCTGACATGGCCTGGAAAATATAGGTTGCACATGTAAAAAAAAAACAAAGCAAAAAAACTGGAAGAGTAGCATAGAAAAAAGAAGAACTAGAAAAGGAAATGAGGTAAGGAAATCCCTCTAGAGGAACACACTTTCTACCCAGCTCTCCATTTAATGCGTTATTGGTTAGAGTTTGCTGCAAGGGCCCAAATGAACATGAGCCAATACTGCAATTATTACCCTCACTGTATGCCATCCTGTGGTTTCCCATTTAGTGCAATTGCTTGTTTATGTTTGCTAATAAGCTTTGAGTTATTGGTTCTGTTCCCAGTCAATTAAAAGTGGTTTACAGGAATAGGAAAGAATGTGTGATGAGGGCAATCCAAAAGGTAATTAAAATATGTTTGGAATTCCTGTTATATGAATAATACCTCTTCATATTTGTTTGTTCTGAGAGGAGTTACTGAATGTCATTAGGAAATAGAAAATTTAGAGTCTTAGAATTTCATTGAAAGAAAGCATATCTACTTCTTTCTGTAGGATGCACTGGAGAAGGGAAGCGTGGTGACAAGGCTGTCAACTCAGACTGCCCAGGTATAAAATGACCAATGCTTGCAAAAATAAGACTTGTAGTTATTAAAATGTGAAGAGCCAGCATTTGGTTTCTTTCATTTGTGCTAGTTCTTCTATTTGCTGACTATATTAAAATATCCTAAATACCAAAACACTAAAAACGACAATATTCTAGGACAACTTGGTATTGATAAGCCCCAAAATGTTAGCATTGGTTTTGCCCTTTTAATGTCATCTAATAGAAACATAAGTGACGTAGTTGCTTTTCCTAAGAGATCATGTCCTGTTGAAGTCCTCCACATCTGGAAGATATTTTTTTCTGTGCAAATCACTTAACTCCTCTAGTTCTTAATCTTCTCCTCTCTAAAATGGAATAGATATTAAATTTTCTATCTGCTTGATTGCCTTCTAATGACACTTTGTTTAAAGACAACTTTCTGTTTCTCTAGCAGTAGGGATAACTTTAAATATTTTATTTTTGAATGTTTTATACTTAACTCTGTGCTATGATTTCTATTATTAATATTCAAATTTAGTATTCATACAAGTATTGGAGAGGGTATGATAGAACTGATATGTAAAATAAGCAAATAAACATTCATGCCTACATGCATCCATCATATAATCTTACACAAGCAAGCAGTGCTAGAAAAATATTGTCAGAATGTTTAAGCAAACATACCAATATATATACAATCAAAAAGGCAATTCCAAATTCCTTGAAGCAACAGTCTTGGAAGGCTACAGACTTTATTTCAACAATTAAACAGCTGTTCACAACAGTTTTTTAACTTGTCTTTGGAAATTGCCTTAAGAACCTATGGCACTTTTGTGTTAATACCTTAATCCTGGCAATGCTTATCAATCCTTATCAATGCTCAGTGGGTCCTCACAAAAGAGGATCTAATGTCTTATAGGACTTATTGAATGACTCTTACATAACGCCAAACTGGTATTCCAAAATTGTTTTGAACAGTGGCAGCATCATTGCAATGCAAACACTCATCTGTGTTGGAGTATGCTAAAATTCCTATGAATGAGCTTTCCCAAGGGAATGAATATAAAGAATATCATTGGGGAGTTCTCGTCGTGGCGCAGTGGCTAACCAATCCGACTAGGAACCATGAGGTTGCGGGTTCGGTCCCTGCCCTTGCTCAGTGGGTTAACGATCCAGCATTGCCTTGAGCTGTGGTGTAGGTTGCAGACGCGGCTCGGATCCTGCGTTGCTGTGGCTCTGGCGTGGGCCGGTGGCTACAGCTCCGATTCAACCCCTAGCCTGGGAACCTCCATATGCCACGGGAGCGGCCCAAGAAATGCCAAAAAGACCAAAAAAAAAAAAAATCATTCATTTGGTAGCATGATTTCTAGCTTTTTGTTTTCATATTCCTTACTTTAGCACCTATATATCATTTATACAGATTTTTTCTATCTATAGAAATAATAGGAATATCTGTCATAAAATAATTGTCATAATGTATTGATAAATTTATTCTTTATATATTGCATGTATTTCAAGTATATATCAACACATTGTATAATTGTAGAATTATACACAGTTACCTGAAAAGTGGGACAGATGATTTAAGATGACATTTTTCTTTCTATTAGGTCCAATTTGTAAGTGATATTTTCTTTAATAGTATTTTTAAAAGGAAATATATTATTTGATAAAATTATTGCTCAACTGAATTCCATCAAAATGTCATCATTTTTATGTGCTTAAAGGCTTCTTATCCTCTATTATTAAGTGATAAAAGATTATAATTTGACAAAAATGGATACTAAAATGATTTAAAAATATGTTTCAATCAAGTTTAGCATAAAATGCAAAGCAAATATAAAAAAGAACCTCTTTATTATTTAGAAATGAGATTTTAATTTTTCTAACTCATCCTATGTAATTTACATATATTCATAAATATACATGATATACATAAATGCAATATATACATTCTATTATTTACTACTTTTGGTTTTATATATAAATTTCATAAATGTATATGTAAATTTCATATATATGTGTATATATATATTGTAATTTTAGGGTTTAAATTTTGATTTACATGGATAATACTGGATTTCCAGATCCCTAAATATTTCTATGTGCTTTGATAAAATATATATACACATATACAGCTTCATTACTAAGGAAAAAAATTACGTTCAGTTAGTAAATCTAAATCATGTTTTTGTCTTTTGTCTTTTTAATGATGCACCCATGGCATATGGAAGTTCCCAGGCTAGGGGTTGAAGAAGAGCTGAAGCCGCTGTCCTCTGCCACAGACACAGCAACACAGGATGCGCCGGATCCTTAACCCACTGAGCAAGGCCAGGGATTGAACCCATGCCTCGTGGATACTAGTTGGGTTCATTAACTGCTGAGCCATGACAGGAATTCCTCAATCATGTTTTTTAAATTAATTTTCTGTTGACTCTAAGTAAGAAAAAGTTCGATGAATAAATTATTTCTCTATAAAAATATGCTAAAGTTAGTAAAATTGTATATAATCATAAAACTATATAGTTGATGATCCTGAACACATTTGAAAACAAATTTAATTGCAAAAGAAAAATATAATTTTCATAACTTGAGAGGAATGAGGTATTTTAATTAGAAAAGGAAATGTGTAGTAGCCTAAATCAGCTGTAAATGTAAGATTTGCAAAATTGTAGATAGAGCATTATTTTAGCATTTAGGTTATTTACTGCATACCAATTATACATTAATTGGCCAAAACCACAGAAGAAATAAAGAAAATATGTCAGATATCATCATTTCCCTTCAAGAGGCATATATTCTAACAATACACAGAAATCAATTGCATTTTTGTATACTAATAATGAAAGATCAGAAAGAGAAATTAGATAAACCATCCCATTTACCATTGCATCAAAAGGAATAAAATACCTAGGAATAAACCTACCTAAAGAGACAAAAGATCTCTACTCCGAAAACTGTAAGATGCTGATGAAAGAAATCAAAGATGGCACAAACAGGTGGAAAGATACACCATGCTCTTGGTTTGGAAGAATAAAGGCAATCTACAGATTCAATGCAATCCCTATCAAATTGCCAAGGACATTCTTCACAGAAATAGAATGGAATATTTTATTTTATTTATTTTATTTTTATTTTTTGGTCTTTTTTTTTTTTGCTTTTCCTAGGGCCACTCCCATGGCATATGGAGGTTCCCAGGCTAGGAGTCTAATCAGAGCTGTAGTCGCTGGCCTACACCAGAGCCACAGCAATGCGGGATCTGAATCAAATCTGTGACCTACACCATGGCTCACGGCAACGCTGGATCCTTAACGCACTGAGCAAGGCCAGGGATTGAACCTGCAACCTCATGGTTCCTAGTCAGATTCATTAACCACTGCACCATGACAGGAACTCCAGAATGGAATATTTTAAATTTTATGTGTAAACACAAGAGACCCCAGATAGTCAAAGCAATATTGAAAAAGAAAAACGAAAATGAGGAATCAAGCTCCCTGACTTCAGACCATACTACGAAACTACAGTTACCAAAACAACATGGTACTGGCACAAAAACAGAAATGCAGATCAATGGAACAGGACAGAAAGCCCAGAAATAAACCCAAGCACCTATGGTCAACTAATCTATGACAAAGGAAGCAAGAACATACAGTGGAAGAAAGACAGTCTCTTCAATAAATGGTGCTGGGAAAACAAAAGGTACATGTAAAGGAATGAAAGTAGAACACTATCTAACACCATACATGAAAATAAACTCAAAATGGATTAAAGGTCTAAATATAAGGCCAGATACTATAAAATTCCTAGAGGAAAACAGAAGCAAAACACTCTTTGACATAAATCATAGGAATATTTTGTTTGATCCACCACCTAGAACAGTGACTATAAAGACATAAATAAACCAATGGTACCTAATTAAACCCAAAACCTTTTGGGAATTCCCACCGTAGCTCAGTGGTAATGAACCAGACCAGTATTCATAAGGATGCAGGTTCGAACCCTGCCCTCCCTCAGAGGGTTAACTATCTGGTGTTCCTGTGAGCTGTAGTTTGCAGACATGGCTTGGATCCCACATTGCTGTGGTTGTGGCATAGGCCAGCACCTGCAGCTCTGATTGAATTCCTTGCCTAGGAACTTCCATATGCCATACGTGCAGCCCTAAACAAACAAACAAACAAAAAACCTCAAAAGCTTTTGCACCACAAAGGAAACCATTAAAAAAGTGAAAAGACAATCCATAGAATGGGAGAAAATCTTTGCAAACAATGAAACAGACAAGGGCCTAATCTCCAAAATATACAAACAACTCATAAAACTCAACAACAAAAAAACAAATAATCCAGTTGAAAAATGGGCAGAAGACCTAAATAGACAAAAAGAAGACATACGGATGGCCAACAGGCACATGAAAAATGCTCAATATCACTAGTTATTAGAGAAGTACAAATCAAAACTGCAATTAGGTACCACCTCATATCAGTCAGAATGGCCATCATTAACAAGTAAATAGCAAATGCTGGAGAGGGTGTGAAGAAAAGGGTACCTACCTCCTTCACTGCTATTGGGAATGTAAGTTGGTGCAACCACTATGGAAAACAGTATGGAAGTACCTCAGAAAACTAAATATAGAACTACCATATGCTCCAGCAATCCCACTCCAGGGCATGTATCCTGACAAAACATTCATTTAAAAATATGCATGGATCCCTATGTTCACTGCAGCACTATTCACAATAGTCAAGACATGGAAACAACCTAAATGTCCATTGACAGATGAATGGATTAAAAAGATGTTGTATATTCTAGGGAGTTTCCTTTGTGGCACAGCAGAAACAAATTTGACTAGTATCCATGAGGATGTGGGTTCAATCCCTGGCCTCGCTCAGTGTGTACGGGATCTGGTGTTGCCCAGAGCTGTGGTGTAGGTCACAGATGAGGCTCGGATCCCATGTTGCTGTGGCTATGCTGTAGGCCGGCAGCTATAGCTCCATTTCGATCCCTAGCCTGGGAACCTCCACGTGCTGCTGGTGAGGCCCTAAAAATCAAAAAAAAAAAAATATATGTGGTATATATAAATAATGAAATACTACTCAGTTGTAAGAAAGATAAATGAATGCCATTTGCAGCAACATGGATGGAACGAGAGTTTCTCATACTAAGTGAAGTGAGCCACAAAGAAAAAGACAAATACCACATGATATCACTTATTTGTGGAATATAAAATATGGCACAGATGATCCTATCTACAAAACATAAATACATGACAGCCAAGGAGAACAGACTTGTGGTTTTGGGGGCAGGGAAGGGAGGGAGTGGGATGGATGATGGATGGGCATTTTGGGGTTTTTGGATGCAAACTGCTATGTCTGGAATGGATAGGCAGTGGGGCCCTACTGCATAGCACAGGAAACGGTGTGTGATTAGGTCACTTTGCCGTACAACAGAAATTGAAGAAATATTGTAATTCAACTTTAATAAAATAAGTGAAATAAAGGAGATCGTATTAGGGTCTCCAATCTGGCAGCTTTCTTCTTCTGAAAGTCAAATAAGGGAGTAAAAAAAGTGTGCCAGCAGTGGAAGCCATAAGCTTTTGTAACCTGATCATGGAAGTGACATCACAACACATTTGTTGTATTCTGTTATTAGAAGCAAGTCACTAGATGCAGCCCACACTCAAGGAGAAGGCAACTGCCCGTGGATAAGAATTCAAGGAGGTGAGGTCACTGAAGGTCAGCTTAGAGCTCTGCCTACCAGAGACCTTAATAAAAATACAAATAGAATTTTTTTTTGGTCCTTTTTCCTTTTCCAGAGCCACACCTGCAGCACATGGAGATTCCCAGGCTAGGGGTCCAGTCGGAGCTATAGACACCAGCCTATGCCACATGCACTACAACTCGGGATCCGAGCCACATCTGCAACCTACACCACAGCTCATGGAAACGCTGGATCCTTAAACCACTGAACAAGGCCAGGGATTGAACCCACAACCTTATGGTTCCTTCGGATTCGTTAACCACTGAGCCACGACGGGAACTCCACAAATAGAATTTTTTTTTCTACACTTTTTTTTTTTTGTCTTTTTTCCTTTTCCAGGACCGCACCCGCAGCATACGGAGGTTCCCAGGCTAGGAGTCCAGTTGGAGCTGTAGACGCCAGCCTACACCACATGCACTGCAACTCAGGATCCAAGCCACGTCTGCAAGCTACACCACAGCTCATGGCTACACTGGATCCTTAACCCACTGAGCAAGGCCAGGGATTGAACCCGCAACCTCATGGTTCCTAGTTGGATTCATTAACCACTGGGCCATGACGGGAACTCCACAAATAGAATTTGTACTGGAGAAAGCAGGAATAAAAACTTTCAACTGGGTGTACTAAAGAAGTTTCTATGAGCATTGTTCATTTGGATTGAGCCTTGAAGTGTAATTTGGAAGCCTGCTAACACTGCCAGTGACTAAAAGATTTTCATTTTGCAGTTAGTTGCTATACAAGTAAATCATTAAGAATTCCTTTTGACCTCTCAAGGGTAACTACCCTTTCTTACATGCCAGTGACTGTGTATCTATGTTCTCATTTAATTTAACAGTCTACTTATATAATAAATTTGTGTGTAAATGAGAAAAACTAAGCACATCACTTAAAAGTACTTTAGGGCAGCATATGTTGCAGTAATAAATATACCCAATATGCAATGGCTCAATGCAACAGCAACCCATTTCTTATATAACATTCCAGTGTCTTTTCAAGTTGGCAAGAAGGAAGGCAAGGCAATGGCTGCTCCACAAATTTTCTTCTGGGGACTTAGGCTGATGGTTTTTCTGCTATTGTTACGGCTGCACTGTCTGGATTAACATTCCTGCTGCATTGTTTTTTTGGTTCTTGCCCTCACATAGCAAAGAATTGAAATGGCGGGTGCATTGAAGGTGTAAATAAACTCCTTTAGGCAAAAGTGTTACAGCTCAGAGAGTGCCACAGCTTGAAAGATTTAGGCACTACATACAATGGTGAAGAAAAAAAACATTTTCTCAAGAGTTATAACTGTATGTAAACCTTGTATAATGATATGGAATAAATGCACATTGTAGGACATTTTCTAAAAAAAAACAAAACAAACAAAAAAAACCCAGAAGATTAATGTTACAGCTCTGGCCGGCGCTTTTAAGACTTCTCACTGAGTCTTGGAAACTGCAATCAAGTTCTCCAAAATGGAAGGGTTGCGGCAAGTTTATTGACATAAAAGTACACTCTCAGAGGGAGAGCAGCCCAGCAAGTAGGGACTGGCCCTGCTTCACAACTGGGTTTCCCTTTAACATATCCCCGTATTGCGGACCAGACTGAGGACCTGATTCTTCCTGCCCTGGCCCACTGATTCTTCCCACCCCTATGTGCAGGGTTTAGTGTTGACTGATCTTTGTATGGGGCATATTTGAGCTTCTGACAAGTCTCGGACCAGACACCTCATGTGCATGGGGGACAGGTTAAGGGGAAGTTCCCCTGGAGAGCTTCTTGATGTTGTGCCCGCAAGTGTTATTGTTTAATCACAGGCATCCTGGTTTTGGTGATGATTAATGGCCTGTTCTGACTCCCTATCCTATCCTACTTAACACTATTTTCAATATGTGTTCTCAAATACTGTCACAGGAGTTTCCAGAAAACCACAGAGGAATTCATGTAAGCATATCTTCTAAGCCTCACATGAAAATGACATACATCACTTCTGCTCACATTCCTCATCTAAAACATCATTTGGCTGCCCCTCAGTGAAAAGGAAGTTTAGAAATATAGCCTCGTTCAGTAGCCTAAGGAGGAATGGAAAATGTATGTTGTTGGACAAGTCATTTCTGCCATAAATAAATGTCAAGATACTAAATAAGGTTGAGATCACTCAGGTTGAAAAACCGCATGTGCTAGAATGTAGTACACCTATATATGTGCTTGTGCTCAGGGCATTTTGAGTTCCAGGTTCAAAAGTAAACACCCCAAATCACAGAGTGGTTGCTTCTACCAACAACCAGAGCACAAGAAGGTGGTGTGCTTAGACTCACCTTAGGATAACCTCTGCTTCGGAAATGTTCAGCCATTCATTTTAACCTGAAAAAAAAAAAAAACCACAAATAAATGTCCAGTTGCAGTAGCAGTTTAAGAGTTCCTGAGACATAAGTCAGTAGCTGTTTGATGTATGGGAAGACCAGAAAAGGCTGAGGAAAATTCATGATATTAAAACTATGACATGGAAAGATTCATGAGCTTCGTTTTGAGCATCCATTCTACTATCCTATCACATACATGTGACACATATGATGAAATCAAGGACAGGGTCAAGAAGCCCAAGAAATTTCTGTGCCCTTTGATTTTCTAATATTTTCTGAATATGATTGCTCTGGATTTTATTCTTCACCTAACACCTTCAATAAACATAAACATATCTTAGTGGTGATCAAACTTCAATGTGATGGTGATATATTTTATTCCCTCACTGGCATTTGTCATACATACCTCCCATTAGTGATGCAATGACCGCATTTTTTTACATCCGAGAGTAACCTAGTTACCTCATTTCTGGGGTTCCACATTTATCAACCAAGTAGTGAAATACTAAGTATTTAGATGCTCCAAATTCACATTTATCTTTTTACTACTCACCAGCCAAAGCTTCCTGGTCAGAAAGAGCAGCGAATTCAAATATATATGATAGAATACATCCCACTGACATCCCAACCAGTTTACCTATTTTGTGGCTGCCAAGAACCCTTACAAGTCACTGTACTTCTCTATCCAAAATGCTCTTTTCCTGGCTTCCTTTGCCATGACCCCTACTAACACCCTATGTTCCAGTTGTTAGTATCGCAAGTTGAATGAATCATCAGGCCTAACTGAGGATCCACGGTGGAAGGATTAAATTTGGTACAAGAATTATTCTAATCAGCACAGGTCAAAGGGAAGACTATTCAGGAGGATAACCCTCTCCTGTTTAACTCTATAAGCATTCCATTTTTCCAGAGATCAACTACTTCAAAGTGATTGAGCGCATCAAGTCTGAGCCTTGTGACTCCTGCTGTGTGGGTCCAGATGAAGCTATCCTGTACTTCATTGCTATTCACTAAACTTCCACAGCCTGCTCCTTCATTTGCCTATTCATTCAAAATAGGAAAGTTGAATATTTCATACAAGATGTGATATCCTCCCAAAGTTGCCACGATTCACTTCAGTGAAAGTCCAATGAACCTATTCCAATGCAATTCACATAAATAATTCTAAGAACACCCCTCTTCTCAGGATGCCTTCGGGTTAGAGTCATCGGCACAGTAGATGATGGGGATTGGGTTATATTTAAATGAATTTGGCCTTAATATATTAATGCCATAATCTATATAATAAATTAATATTAATTACTTGGCCTTAATAACTTCCTTCTAGCCATGAAAATAGCCAGATATATCCATATAAGAATCACATGCTCTTAGATTATAACCACAGTGGATATTTTCTCTAAGTTCTACTGGCTCATTTACCTGACTGCCACTATTGGTCCTTCTTTTTTAGTTAATTTCTTCCTTTCCATCAGAGCTCTGGCCTTGATGTTTCAGATTTTCTTTTTTTTAATCTTGAAATTGACTCATCTACATTGTGAAACTTGCCCTCAATGAACTCATTCCCACACTTGACCCTGGTCCTCTGTCCTCCAAATTGCCTGGTCAGAACACCAGACTGGCTTGCCACTTAGTGTTAATAATAAGGTTAAACTTTCCCTTTTATGTGTTTATGCAAATGCACAAAGACAAGCGCAGTTTCAATAGTGCTAGTTACTAGGAATGTTCTTTACAGTCTGCATGATCCCAGGAGGAATTTCCAGGACCAAAGTAAAGGAGCCCTAAGGCAGATTATCAGGGCCAGGCAGGAACAAAGAAGGACATTTCCATTGAATCCCACTGTGTGCTAGTGTCAAAAACTTGATGTCTTAACAGAGAGGATTCTGCGTGCACCTCTCTACTATACCGAAGATATTTTCTGAGCTGGACAGGACCATTACGCACCACTATCCCCACCAGAACCTCCCTTAATGTATTTATTTGAAGACTATTTTCCAAGAACAAAACCAAGCCAATCATAGAAAGACATGGCCAGTGCAACATTTCCTCTTGTCATGGGAATTTTGCAGTAGAGAGACTGTGAGGTAGGAAAAGATTTGTATGCAATATGCACAGAAATTTTAATTTTTTAAGCAAGAGAAAGACTATAGAACTTTTTCAAATAATTAGTGAATATCCGAAATAATTCTGTGTGGCCTGATGATGAGGCAGTGGAAGAGGCAGACTTCATTTCAGTCCAGTAGCACACACAAGAGAGATGGTGCTGCACAGTGGTCAGGCACCTAGGCTTGGCTCCTTAATAATTACAGGCCCTCAGGCAAGTTACTTAACCTAACTGTGCCTCAGGTTCCCCATAGGTATTTTTGTGAGGCTTAAATGAGTGGAAACATCTAAAGCACTCAGAATAATAACTGGAACATAGTTATCACTAAGTATCAGTTATTGTTATCAGGTAATTAATAACCGGGCAACAAAAATTCATGCCGGAAAGAGCATGTCTTCTGACTTAATAACACAAAGTAAATGCTGATAGCAAATGCAAAAGCAATGAGGGCAATCAAGAAAAGTTTCCCCACCCCAAATATTGGCAAACAACTAACCCGAACAGTCCAATTATTAATGAGCATGTGAATTCTCAAATACATGAATAAACCTATACATTCATAGCACACATACACACACCATGAAGCCAATAAAAAGAATCTACATTGTAACTCAAGATGAAAAATAAATTTATTCAAGAGTGAAAGCAAAACAAAACTTTTGAAAGATTTACTACAGCAAACAGAAGTGTTTAGGGGATAGCATATCTTATACTTATTAAATGGAGGAACATGAACATTGAAAGAGGAGATGAAATATTAAATAAGACAAAATGGTCTCAGATGAAAGAGATGCTGAATGAAGAGCCAAAAGATGTAACAGAGAGCAAGATAAGACAAGGAACTTTTATATGGAAACTGAAAATAAAACATCCGAATATATATCAGCTTCAGGAATAAAGAGAGCCAAATCTACACCACATAAAATTAAATCAATGATTAAGGAAATCTTGAGAAGCTCCCCCAGAGAACAGAGCATAAAGACAAAGAGATGAAAAGATAAGAGAGAAGATTAGAAATGTGAAATAGGAAGAAATGTAATTGTATTCATGGCCAATTGGTATTTTAGAAGAAGGAATTAGACCAAATGAGACAGGAACAATAACCTTCCACCTAAATTGGCCATAGATACAAGTGGAGGGGGAAAATACTTTTTGTATCTAGAGAAAGATACAGTAAGTCTACAGATTGAAAGATCTCATTCTGGAACAAATATTAAAAGCATTTTTTTTCTTCTTAAAATATATTTATTGGATTACTATCCCTAATAAAAAAAGAGGTGGGTTTCAGAAAATAGTAACAAATTACTACTTCATCCTGGACATTCAAGATAAAAAATTATATGCTAACATCTCTAAGAAATTATGCTATAATCTAGCATTTTCCAAAAATACATCATCATGCATTTTCTTCTTTCAAATAACACCAATTAACATTCTGCAAAAGTAGTATTCTGTACTGTCATTTCAAAAGCACCAACTAATCATAAGTTGTGAACTTTTGGAATAATTCTATTAAGTAAAAATTCCCTTACAGAGTTGTAGACAAAAATAATTAACATTCCTACCTGTATTAGTTTGCTAGGGCAGCTATAACAAAGTACTACAGACTGATGGCTTAAACAACAGAAATTTATTTCCCACAGTTCTGGAGGCTAAAAGTTCAAGATCAAAATGTTGGCAGTTTTGTTTCTTCTGAAGCTTGCCTCCTGGGTTTGTAGATGGCATATTTTCTATTTATTTTCACATGGTCTTCCCTTTGTGTGTTTCTGTCCTAATCTCTACTTTTTATAAGAACACCAGTCATATACCGGATTAGGACCCACCCCAATAACCTTATTTTAACTTAATACCTTTTTAAAGACCCCCTTTCTCCAAATCCAGCTATATTCTGAGGTATTAGGAGTTAGGACTCCAGTATTATGAAAGTTTTTGGTAGGCACATGATTCAGGACATAATACTACCGATTTTTTTTTTTTTTAATTTTCCCACTGTACAGCAAAGGGGTCAGGTTATCCTTACATGTACACATTACAATTACATTTTTCCCCCAGCCTCGATTTTTTTTATAAAGCTTTTCTCAGAGTTCCACCCAATATTAAAAGCCAGAAGAAATGGTTCAACCTATTCAGAATTTTGTGGGGTTGAAAGAATTACATAATCTGACAACTCTATAGCCAGTCATGCTTTAATTTTACATAAGTTTTCAACTATATAATAGTTCCAAAGGTTTACTGCTACTAATCAAGATGTAAAACTCAATAATTATGAAAACTGATCATGAGAAAACTGCAGATATAATGGTAGCTATGTTAAAAACATGGCTTGAGAAAAATAGATTGATAATATAAGAAAATTAAACTAATTATACCTTGGATTTGAATTTTCAAAGCTACTAAGTGAACACAGGAGGAGTAAAGAGGAATTAAAACTATTCACTTAATATTTCCACTTTGATTTTAGTTATGTTAATAAGTATGACTTAATTTTTGATGTTTACAACTAGTGTGCACATTTGCTCTTTCTCCTACAAGGCAAACATTTGTAGAAATAAAAATAGGCATATAACTTATAAATCTTAAGAGAAAACAAAGAAAGCACAATTTCAATCAGTAGTTCTTAATTTGGGGGGGTATCAATACTCATTTACATTCTTAAAAATCATTGAGAACCCAAAAGAGTTTTTTGTTTATGTGGGTTATATATGTTAACACAATAGCCACAAATCAAAATTGGGCAATTTTAAAAACATAAGTACCTAGATAAACACACATTTCCTTAACTATCAAAATCAAGACAGCACTTGTGCAACTTCTGGAAAACTCCACTGTACACTCATGAGAAAATGAGAGTTGAATGAGGCAAATGATGTCTTAGTACTATTACAAAAATAGTTTTAGCTTTGTGAACCTCTTGAAAGGGTCTTGGGAACTCCCAGAGGGAGTTGATCATTTGTTGAGAACGGTTCATTTAAATAAATAAAAGAATAGGAAATGTCAATATACCCATTTTTTTTCTTAGAGAAGATAAAAATAAATATTAGGAATGAAAACTGATGCACTTTTATGCAAAGGCACCTGAAGCTTGACTTCCCTATACCCCCTCCAAAGAAACTGGACCCTGGTAGCCTCTGTTTTTCAAAATCTAAAGGATATCTTTCAGGCCTTCATTTCTAGACTGCAGGTGACATTCCTAACAATTACCTTTTCATTAATGTCTCCTCTTCCTTAGTCCCCAGGATACTATTTTTCTGTCAGTTCTATTCAATAGCTCTTTGATCATTGTTTTTCTTGGGTTGTTTAGTTGGTTATTTTTCCTTTGTTTGTTTGGGTTTCTCTCTCCTCCTCTGATCCCTGTTTTTTACCCTCTGCTCTTTAATACTATTTTTAGGATATCTCATCCCCTCCCTGATTTAGTAATCTCTCTATGATAATTCCTTGCAGAAGTTCCCTCATTGCTCAGTGTGTTAAGAATCCGGCATTGTCACTGCTATGACTCTGGTTACAGATGTGGCACAGGTTTAATCCCCGGCCCAGGAATTTCTGCTTGCTGTGGAAACAACTGGGTGAGACCAAAAAAATAAAATAAAATAAAATAAAATAAAATAAAATAAAATAAAATAAAATAAAATAAAATAAAATAAAATAAAATTCCTTGCAGAGTTTTAAACGCATATTCACACATGCATGTATATTCATATATTGAACTGATTACAGGGCATACTTGTTTATGAAACAAGCCTTTCAAATTCAACATATTTAGGAGTTCCTGTCGTGGCTGAGTGGTTAACGAATCTGACTAGGAACCATGAGGTTGCGATCCCTGGCTTTGCTCAGTGGATTAAGGATCCAGCATTGCCGTGAGCTGTGGTGTAGGTCACAGACGAGGCCTGGATCCCATGTTGCTGTGGCTCTGGCGTAGGCTGGCGGCTACGGCTCCAATTCAACCCCTAGCCTGGGAACCTCCATATGCTGTGGGAGTGGCCCTAGAAAAGGAAAAAAGACAAAAAAAAAAAAGAAAGAAAAAGAAAAACAAACCCCAAATTCAACATATTTAAAACTTCATTGAGAAGCTTTTTCCTCTCAAAACAGTTTTTTCCTTCTGCTTCATTCAATTAGTCATCAATCTTGCTGACCTTAGTTCCCAGTTATTTCACAAATCTGTTTTCTTCTTTTGCTTTTTATTACCAGTTACCTAATTCAGAACTTTGTTAATATCATGCCTGAACTCTTGCAAAACCCTCTTATGTGGTCTCTCAGACACAGTCTAGGCTCCCTTTGATCACTTTCCATCTGCATTGAGAACAATCATCCTAAAAGCCAAATGCTGCCATTTTACCTTACACTTAAAGCCTTCATCACCTACAAAGCATCTTAGTATGACATACAAGTCCTACCACCCATCTTTAACATGGAATTTCTGCCACTCCATGAATGACAATCTAAACAAATGCCAGTGTTTGAGAGAGAGAGAGAGAGAATATTTTTGGCAATAAATGCCAAAAGCAAGAAATATCTTTCATCTCATCTCATTTGAACACATTCATTTGTAAAACTCTGTACAAATTAAAATATACTCCAAAATATTATAATAGCTATATATTAAGAGGTGAATATGCTAGAATTTATAATAAAAATAGGATAAAAAAACACATGTAAAGGTCAAAAGTAAACTCTTATGTAATAAGGTATGGTATAGTTACCCTGAATATCCATTAAATAATTTTTATGTATACTTCTAGCAACATGGAAATGTTTATGCTGAATTTATGTTGAAAAAATTATAAAACTGCACATGAATTGTGATCAACACTCTGTTTTTTTTAGAGAGAGAGAAAAAAAAAAAACCAAGATGGTAAGATTGATTTTAGGAATCAGATTTTTCTTGCTTTTCCCCCCTCCAAATATTTGATAATACACTCCTATTGCTTGACAATAGAAGAAAATAATAATGTTTTTCTTGTTTTTAATGATACATGAAATTTTAAATATTGGCAGCTTCTTGGCATCAGAGTAATACCCAAATTTTCATCCATGATATAACATAAAATCTTGTCCACTGAGTTTAAAATTTTTCTCTTTTTGTTATGACATTTTGGGCTTATATAAAAAGGTGCCAATGTAGAAATTAAGATTTACACTCTTAGATCAAATAAACTATCTATAAGGATTTATTTATGGTTTATCATGGGCATTTAACTTCTGGCTCAGGATCTGAAGCCAGACCGCCAGGGTTTGTTGCCTCAGCTCTGCCACTTAGACATGGTGTGACATTGGGCAAGTTATTTAGCCTCATTGTACCTTAGTTTTCACAAATGTAAAATGGGAATAATAACAGCACCTACTTTGTATGGTTGACGAGGATAAAATGATTAAAGAATGTAGAGCACTTAGAACAGTGCTGGGTACATACTAAACACTAAGTAAATGTCAATTATTAACTATTCTTACCATAATATTATGTATAAGTGTATTAAATATACCTGTGCTATCCAGTATATAATTCTGTGAACATTTTAATTAGTTTTTTCACATGCATTATTCATCTGAAATCTCACCACAAGCCTGTGAAACAGATAGGGCATAGGAGAAGTCTAAATCTCACAGAGATTGGATCACTTGCCCAGAGTTTGAAAATTAGACATTTACCAGATAAAACACACGTGACTCATGAATATCCAGTGTTGCCCCAGGGCCTAGGCTCATCATGACCAAAGTATCTGAGATGAATTCCCTAACCAAAGGCAAGAAGCCAACAATTTCTGCTTGTTTTCACTTCTTGTTTCAGCATAAATGGGCACATACTTATAAGTGTTTCAAAAGCTGAGGTGGGAGGGAGCTCAGTTTACAACATGTGCCCCAAGCGACCACGTGACGTCATGAATGTAGAGTTTGGACGAGATGCTCATAGTGGCTCTCTCTAATCAGTACGGGCTGGCTTCTGTACACCACAGAACATGAAGGAAGAGAAATGATCACAAAGGTAAAACTCTGCCCGTGTTTGGTCTCAGAGCTCAAATGAACACGGAAGCATTTCTCCAGCAATATCGTAGGGAACAAGGTGGTTAACCCCACCACATTAATTTTATTCACTTAAGACTGGAAAGCCACCTCACATCAGGATAACTGTTCAGTTACAAAATCTCCCAAGTCACATCTTCTTTCTGGGTTTTCGTGTTGCCCTGAACCATACAGAGATGGCCATCAGTTTCTAATTTTCACTGCACATTCAAGGAGGCATTCTATGTGTTGAGATCCCTGGGAAAATCAGCAAGAAAACTGCATTCATCAGAACCACTCTTTCCTCAGGGGAGGTCAAGAGAGGATACCCAGGACTTCATGGTTGATCTCTATTGAGATCTTCTTCCAACTTTATCGAAGGTAAATACCACACACTTTCAGAGAGGCATGTGTCTTATTCTTTCACATTCCAGCGCTATGGGCCTTGCCAGTACGAATGGCCTGACATTGCCGAGACGTCAGAAGAATGCATTTTCTTCTGGTTCCCCTATCACCTCCGTGAAAACTCAGCTTATTCAACTTGGATTCTCTACCTGGCCCAAGGGAGCTTGAGAAAATTCTGATTACTTTCTGACAAGTCTTGTAAAACTGCCAAGAGCAATTACCTCAGAAATGGCAGGCCAGGGTTGCCTAGACTCTTTACAGACTTGAATGGACATCTGAATAATTATGGGTTCCCAATTTGGGCCACTAGTAAAAGTTTTCCTAGGGCATACAGTTGCTTGCCTTATTACTGTTCTAAGTTCCATTGTACAATTTTCATTTACTGAAAGAAAATATGCAAAGGACTATACTTCCCAGTCCCCTAGACAAATATTTCGCTATGGATCAGACTGCCTTAGTAGGTCTACTTGGTTACCTACAAGCCAGGTTCTGACGTGAGGCACTCGTGCTCCAGATTCTCAAAATACAAGATAGAATTGCCTGATGAACTCTTCAAAGATCATTGGTGATTAGAAAAACCCTCTTCTGGTGACATGTAGAGAAAAGGACAATGCTGGCAAGTATCAGCTCTTCATTAGAAAGGCATGAGCCTCCTCTTCCTTCACATTTTCCTACTTTTATTCCCCCCCACCCCAGGTACCATGGCTTCAAAAACAGTCACTCGGGGATGGGCTTCTGGGTTTTTCTGTATTGAGTTTGACAGTTGAGACTTAATGATAAGTAACCTGCTTGCAGCAGAAATAACTTTATTTTGTGCCATATGGTAAGCCTTTATCCTGGTGATAGAAGGAGCGAAAGAAACAGTATTGATTAAAGAACTTTACACAAATTTATTGCAGCACACAAGAGGTAAGGATGCTGTTCAGAAAAAGGGAAAGAAGGAAACTGTGTTTCCTCAAACTCTCTTGAGACTCTTTCATGTCTTTCTCTCCTAGCTTTTGGATGACTTGAAGCTCAGCCAATGGAAAAGTCTATCATGTGCAATTCATGAACACCTGAGGAGAGCTAGATCAATCAGCCCTGTCAGGATTACCATTAGAAAGCCTGCAAGATTAGCAAGTCATAGAGCTGTTTTTCAGGCAACAGTGGGCCCTATGCATGTAACACTTTCTTTGGACATCCATTTGGGGATGATTCCATTACCATGGTGGGCTTAAGCATGAATCAAGTAGGCTTTGGTAGAGATACCAGTCTCTGCTTGATTGACTACTTCAGCCCCAAAGACTATCTCCTTGAGCAGTGGCTAGTTCATAGGGACATATATTTATGTAACTTATATATTTGGGTTTTTTATGAACTTGCATCTTTCCATTAAAAACTGTCCCATATTGGTATGGCTTTTAGTGACGCCTGAGTAGTTGGCTGGCCTGAACAAGCAGCTAGGCCATTAGAGATAGCCCATGAATTTGTGCAAAGATGTATTTTTATCAGTATTGGAATGATGTGCTCTGTGACCAGGACAACTACCTGAAGTTAGCCTACCATGGGGAGTATATCAAGAGCTATAAGATATCAGCAACTTATGATTATACTGCATGCAGCTTTGTCACTATTTGATATTTCCCCATGATGATACCATGGTGGTGGTAATGGTAGCACAGGTATATACATATGTCCAAACTCACTAAGGTGTATATATTAAATTTGTGTAATTTTTGTAGAACATCCAATCAGCCAGAATGCTAGAAGCAGAATCACAGGTACCTTTTCAGGAGCAACATGCATTAGCATTTAGGGGATACTAGTACCTGGCTTGGGAGTATCCCCTTGGCAGTATCGAGGTAACTGGCTTGGGAGTTAACTAATAACATGTCCATAATACTGGATTACATTTCAGAGGGCTTATGTTCTAATCTTTTTACCACTCCTCTGCCATGAGATCATGTGTTATTTCATATTAATTTCTCTATTAAATACATATTTACGCATATATTTCATATCACAGACTCAATATTTTCTATCAATCTTTTTTCCATGAGTGAGTAGCAAATAGAAAAAGTACATGTTTGAGTTTCAAAGCTATACAATTTTTACCTGATGATTAAGAACAAAATCACCAAAAGCCAGTAGTTGAAGAGACAAAAGAAGGTGACTAATAGTTTGAACCATAAAACAGATAATTTCTGTCATTTTTAGATGCATATGAGACATTAGTATCCATTTGGGTTTTTTTTTTTTTCTCTTAAATGAGTTTAAAAACAGTTCTCTACTCTTCTACTAGGTGAGTCTTCTTCAACTCACACATGATCAAAACAGAAAATACACAGAAATATTTCTTATGTTCACTATATAATCAATGCAGAGATATGAATAAACCAGGAATATGAACTGTCTATTTTGGAAGAGAATGTATGAATTTTTTTCTTTCGATCCATTTTAATGCTTTATTTTGAGGGATCATTGTCTTTATTAAAAATTACTTATACATTGAACTAGTACTTTTGATTTTTTTATCATATGACCCAGGGTTTTTGACCTTTATTTTATGATCCAATTATTTTCTTGTACCTATGATAATTTTGTGATTTATTAACATCTAAATAGAAGAAAAATTAAAATTTGAATTCTACAGTTTAGTTTTTTTTTTTTTCTTTTAGGACTTCACCTGCAGCATATGGAGGTTCCCAGGCTAAAGGTCAATTCAGACCTTTAGCTGCCAGCCTACACCATAGCCACAGCAACACAGGATCCGAACCACATCTGCAACCCACACCACAGCTCAAGGCAACACCCACTGAGCGAGGCCGGGGATTGAACCTGCAACCTCTTTGTTCCTAGTCAGATTTGTTTCTGCTGTGCCACAATGGGAATGCCCTAGTTTTTTTTTTTTTTTTTTTTTTTAAGAAACTTTTAGGCAGACAAAAGAATCTATAGCAATATCTATGTTCTTTTTTTAACATTAATTTTTGTCTCTAATTTTTTGGATTAGCATTTAACTTTGTGTATATCTGATATTTTTCAATTCCAGCATATAAAATTTTTCCTTAATTTTTAATGACTACACGGATATATCATTACAGATAGATACATTGTTTCAGGTTTTAGTTATTAAAATCATGCTTAAGAGAATATTGGAATAAATGTTCTTGTTCATATGGGCAAACTATCCATAGGAAAAGTTATTAGAAGTAGAATGCCGGATTAAAAGTAAATCAATTTCTCCTCAAAGAAGTTACACAGATTATAGTCTCCCTAAATAGTCTGTGAGATTACCTACCTCCTATGTCCTTGACAACTGAATATTATGGGTTAGTTTTTACATTATCAGTTAGTTTTTGTCATTCTAGTACTTGTGAGACATGATGAGAATTTTGTTTTCCATCTCCTATTTCAGACCCCTTCTTTGTTTCTATCCTCTGCTTCTAAAACTTTAGATGATGAATTTTATGGAACAACCTCTGCATCTTTTCATTTTTGTTCCATATTTTTCATTTCTTTGTTTTGCTCTAAATTCTAAGGCAAAGATTCTTTCTCAAATCACTTATTTGGAAGTATTTCTACTAGGTTGGTTTTTCAGTCATTCGGGATTTTCTCTTTTAATTTTGACAATACCCTTTTAAATTCCCAGAAATTCATTTCATTCTCTGATTAGCACTGTTATTATAGCAGCTTGTGAGATATTTTCTAAAATTAAAGGAACTATTTGGGATAGTATTTGGATTTCTTCTATTTAGTTTTAGGGATCCTCCCTTTTTGAACCACAGAGTTTTCATCAAATGTCACAGTACATGGTTGTAGGTATATATTTATAAATAAAGGACGGGGTTGATTAGCATATTGAGGAGGCCTACATTGTCAAAGGAAAGTAGTCACTTCTTTAAAAGAGTCCATCCTTTGAGTGGGAGTTGGGGGCAGGGCAGGGGAGAGGGATTCTGGCAGCAGTGTCTGTGTTATTTGACAGCCAAGGCCAATGGGCAAAGCCCTTTGGGGTTTCTGAGGGTTGGGCAAGTCAGCAGGTGCGGACCCAAACTTTTCAGGGACTCTCCCCCATGACAGTGAAGCATTTTATTGTTTTTGCTTCTTGGGCAGATAAATGCCTCTTCTTGTCCCCTCCCAATTCTTCCTGGTGATAGCTGGGCTCTAAGTGAAACTCTGTTTGCTTTTCTTTTCCACCCTAATGAAAATCCAAGAAGCCCTTCCCAGTTCACCCTTTTTGTTTTCTTTTTCTTTCTTTCTTTCTTTTTTTTTTTTCCTTAAAAGAATGCTTATGAACTTGGAACTTCTCTGGAATGTAACCTTCTTTGTAGGAAGGGAAGGGAGCAGAAGAGCTTCCTGGCCCTGGGCCATGATGGTTGCATTACTGCCTGCTAATGCTTTTCTTTATTCCATAAAAAAAATAATTTTGAAGAGTTTTGTTGAGCTATAATTCACATGTCATAAAACTCTTTTGCTGACTCTAGGCTTATCGTTTTTCCCAGGCTCCAGGGAAGTCTGTACCCATCCCTAAGGGGCTGAGCTGTGCCTTTCTTTCCTCTCTAGTTTTCCCCTGTCACCTCCATTCTACCTTCCACAATTTTCTCCAAATTTCTGGTTCACAGCTGCCTCCTTTTAAAAATGTTCTACACACAGCTTAGTGTGATTCTCTAAAAATGTCTCTTTTTTCTTATTTCCATGGGATCTTTGGAGGAAAGGGAGGTAAAGTCAAAGGATTTAGTTTACTTTCTTCCCAGTTCTATCTTCTATATTTTTGACTTATAGCTTATTATTGCATGTATGGCATGTGTACTTTACCAATAAGTGGCAAAGAACATGGATCCAATGAAAACCTAATTGGTTGATGAAGGGGATTTATTTAAAAGTTTGTAAGAACTCCTCTCCCCCAGTCTGGGGTGGTGGGATTAGAAGTCTCTGAAGAAATGACATTTTCAGAAGGAATTTTTAAAAACAACTCAACATATTGTTATCCCACAAGAACCCTCTACAGCACCAAGCATGCTACTTTGACTCTATTTAGTATGCAAAAAACCTTATTTGATTCAGCTAGATCTCTACATACTAAAAAATTCAGTTCCATTTGTGTTATTTGAAACATTAAATATTATATATGTATATATGTATGTATGTAGGTGTATTTCAATGCAAACGTGGGTTAAGGTTCTATTACAATATATATTTATGGCTTCACTATTCTAAGACTGACTACACTTCTCATGTAATACATTCTGTGACAGTCTTACATTAAACTATCTACCAGAAGGACTGACGTTAGTTATGGGATAGAGTAGTCTCAGCCCTTTAGACATATAACTACTGTGCCATTTTGATGTAATTCTGTATAAATTTCAAACATTTCTATTTAACATAATCAAGTGGTATGAAATCTTCTTTTTAAATGGCAAGTATACAGTACTAGCTCAATTGGCACTTAGCAATGGTCCTTTTACAATATGCACAATAGCTTCCAGCAGGGAGTTTTTTAAGGACCATCCTTTGAGAGCACAAACTCACACATGTACAATCAGTAGACATCAAGGTTCTATCTCCATCTCCCCTTGAGATGTTATTTAGCTAATGTACAAATGTTACAGCTAAGCTGTTAAGCCTGAAAAATAGAACACACAGTTGCACGCAGGTACACTCATTTCTCAGTCTCTTGGCTAATACCTTCATATCCTAATTCTACACAAAATAATATCTAGAATGAATTGGGATTAATTTTTAGCATATAGGCATTTTTCATCTTTTAAAAATGCTACTAAAGAGCATTTGTGAGTATAATTTACATAGTAGCAGAGCACCATGGAGTGGCTATGCACTGAAAGAGGTTGATTATAGAATATTTCATTTCCTGTCAGATTATAATTATGTCATAGGCTGCTGACACTTGCCACTGTAACAAAGGATATACAATCCAGTATTATTTGACTATACAGCATGCTCCTGGGAGATGGGAAGCGGGTCTTATTCAACATGTATCTTCGTGTAGCCTTGGTGCCTGGCACATGGTTTGTGCTCAATCCATAAATTAACAAATGAACATGGGAAATAATGCTTTAAGTAAATTGAAGTAATCTATCAACTCATGTGCACAAAAACTAAATTGATTGAGAAAGTGGTTTTTAGATTAAAAACAAGGAACGTTCCACATTTTTCAGAGCATATTCCACCACATTTCTATTTTCTCTACTTATCTAGTGCCTCAGTACCAAAAAGATTACACCAGACCCAATCCAAATTCCTAACAGGATTTCATTTCTGCAGTTTCATTTACTCTGTTTGGAGTTTATTCTGAGGCAGCTTTCAAAACGTGAACAGAGTAATTAGCAGAGCATTATATATCATATATACCCAACTGGGGCACCATTTCAATCCCACTTCAATCCAGCCTCCTCTCCACTGTGTTCAGACTGTTAAGCTATGCTGACATAACTACTCTCAGTTTCTATCTCCCTGAGTCGACTTACTGGTACTACCAAGATTATAAGGAAGGAAGAGGGGAACACAGCAAATCCGCAAGGTTCCAAATCCAGCTTCCCTCCAGGTAGATTGCACTACTGGGAAACCACTAACTGACAAACATCGGAATTTTTTTGAATTGACATTTGAGGCAGATGTTTCCCCTCTATCTTACTTGAATTTTGGGGGGTTAATGTGGAAGTCAGGAGGGTGTAGATCAACTTAATAGGTAAGAACACTAACATTACTTATGCGTCTTTATTTTGTTCTATTTTCCACTTCCATATTAAATTTAGTTGCAAAAATCTCTTGATTTCAGTGTCTCTAGACAAAAGGCAGTGCCTCTTTTTCAATTTTTTTAGCCTGCCCTGAGCATAATCTTTAAAGTAATGTCACAGTGACAGTCTTGTGGCAGGAAGGGAATTCAGAAAATGACTAACAAACCTCTCCCCATTTGACAGATCCAAAAACTGAAGTTAAATGTTGTGACTAGTTTAGATCACAATGACAGTAGCAGACCACTCAACTTCTGGCCCACTGTTTTCATTCCCTTCCTCAATAACTACAAAAATATAATATTGACTTAAATCGGCTATGATGTTTACTAAAAGTAAACATGTTTATTAAAAGAGATGGATGGAGTCGTTATAGAGGTAAACCAGGTTTGTTATGGAAAAAAAAAAAAATCCGGACAAGTTGAGAGGCCTTGAATTGGTTTCAATTTCATTTCTTAAACTATGACTCATGTTTAATCCCAGATAAATCAGATCCTTTTGCTTGGATTTTTTTACATCATTCAAAGGTGATAACTCTAAGCAAGGAAAGAGAGTACCTGGAAAAGTGTTTTTTGATTACCTCTGCCTTTTCAAAGCCATCCTCCCTGCCTGTGGTGATACTCTTAATTTTAGTCATCTTATAAATAAAGAGGAATAATGGAAGATCACAGTTAGCATAATGGCCTACAAAAGGACACAAGTACAAACCATACAGTTAACTTTGAGAAGGTACTTAGGATTCTGCATCCCCAATGCAGCCCTTTTCTCAGAGCTCAAGTTAACATACTTCAAGTACACTTGTTGATCCAAGTAATACAGAATGGGCATTATGTCCTCCATCTGCTGAGCTATTTAATAGCGATCCACTAACTCTCAAGTAAGACTAAGACTGTGTAAGTTTAACTGAAACTGGAAACCTGCCACTGAAAGCTTTTGCAGCATTTGGATGCAGCCAATTCCAAAGACTGAACTTTGCCATGGGATGAAGTTAGGAAACCTATGCCGTCGTTGGAGTGCTCCCTTCTTTTCTACAATTTGCATGTGATAGTGGACTTCAAAATTAATCTACAAACTCTAAAATCTATCTAGGCCACAGAAATATTATTCCCATATATATGAAAGGAGAGATGGTTTTCTCTACTTTACTAAATTTTCCCTTTACTGGGCAACTATCCACAGAAATGGGGAGTTCCCCCTCAAATTAAAATCTCTGGAGTCTTATTTTTAAGTATATAAGTCTCTGAGCAGTAAGAAATTAACTAACCACATTTACATTTTTTCCCCTCTAAAACCTGATTTTTAAAATAACTGGTGTTTTTTAGAACTAACTGTTTAAACTTTGGTCAAAGATAAATTATTGGCTACTTCACAGTTTGAAAAACCGTAACTAATTTAAACCATTAAAATCATCTGTGGAGACAAATTGCAAGCCAAGTTTTGGGTGGAAAGGATCCAAAGTCCCTGAGATATTAAATTTAAAAGCTCTCTTACCTTTAAAATTCTAAATTACAACATCATGACCCTGATGCAATATATTTTTAAGAGAGTGCTGTAGTATAGTACCCTATGTAATTATTTCACTCCTAGGTAAAAAGGCCCATCATTCAAAGGGAGTAAAGTAAGAAAGTTATAAAGTCTGTACCCTAAGAAACATGTACCCTTTCCATCACCAAGTTCTACTGTACAGTTGTGTCCTATCAAGTTTTGGGATGCCTGCCTAATATAATATTAGTCTTTCAAGAATTTTTTCTAGCTCTCTTTGAGATACAAGCTTCGAAGCAAGTCATTTTTCAATGGAAAATAAATAAGTAAATCTGGAATGACAAATGATCAAAAAGAAAATGATTTTCTTCAGTGATTTTCAGTCTTATCAACTATTTGACAATCTAAGTTTAAATATCATTCTGAAGTTGCTGCCCTAGTAGCTTACAGAGTTACTTTTACTGCCAATTTAAACTTACTTTTTCAAATGACTAATTTAAGTCAGAAAAGTTAAACATCATTTGGATTTGTTTTTGAGTTGGAAATTGCTTTAGTTGGCTCAGTGATAAATACTTTTTTTTTTCTGCTCCTACTGAATCACATGCAGAAGATATACTTATTTTCTTTCATCTGTACATAAACTACAGTCAGGCAGATAAGCACAAAGTTGGTATGCACACCAAACAAATGCATTTTCTAACTAAGCATTTTAAAAAACAAAATGTTTCCATGTCTTTTGTTTATATAATCACCATTATCTCCCAGAAGAGACATTATTCTTTGGGTTTCAACTTAGAATTCCATAAAATATTGAAAGCACATACCACAACACAGCATGCTATGGTTTGTTTAATTTTTCCTTATGCCCATGCCCTTACAGAAAGATCATTTCCTCTATTTATACTGCATTATAATTTGTTATATGTATTTGAATCTATCACTATACACACACATGAAAGAGAGAAAGTGCAAGATAGAGAAAATATGGACTATTGTTAAGCTTTTTAGAATTGGTCTTTTAGTAAAACAAATGTAATAGTTAACCTCTAAATAAATGGAGAAAGCAAATGACTGGGATTATATAAACACACAGCAATTTTTGCGAGGATTCAGAAAGATAACTATATGCCTTTTTTTTTTAGATGAAATGAAATAATCTGCCCATCTATTTAAGACTGTTTCATTCTTTCTTACGGTAGCGTAAAATATCTTCCTCTGTCTTCTCTGGGTACTAGAGCAGTTATCCATTATCTCAGTTTTCAAAAATACATTCCAATTCAGGAAAGTAATTACTTAGGAGTGAAGCAATAAGGGGATCCTTCTTGAGAAAAAAGTAGTTCAAATTAAGAAGTCCCTGATAATTAAAAGGAGAAACAGCTCAACTCAGCAAAGTCGACCATATGCTAACATACGATATAAGAAAATACAATTTTCTTGTATAAAAAAATATAACTTTCTCTGACTGAAATAACCCAGTACCTGGATATTTTGGAGGAGAACCCCCATTACTGAAAAGTAGCCCAAAGTTAACTTCCCAAAGTTGCATATCCCTTTTATTAGGGTTTCTGCTGGCTCCCAGAAGATACCCCCCCCTTTAATATTTTGGCTTGCACATAAACAAAAACCCTTTGGTTTGATTTACTATAATATAACTGAAGCCAAAACTTAGAAAACACAAGATTTTAACACTTTATTTAATAAGTAAGAATATAAGAGGAAAACATACCCCCCAAAAATGTTAAGTACAGAAACATTTGAGTTAAAATATACTCTAACTAAACACCATAGACCGGCTTCTCAAAGAACTCACAGTTATGCATATTAGAAATACTAGTGAAAGGAGGAATAATTGCAATATTAGATTGCAAAAAAATAAGTCTTGAGTTATTGCAAAAGGCTTCCAGGAATGTAAAAGGTAACATTAACTGCAACATTGTGTGGGGATTAGCTCATACCAGTTCTCAAGAGCTGATGGTGCATATTTTTTCCAGCTCAGTTTTCAGAAATGTTGCAATGGTAGTTTGAAACTGACCATTGTGGGAATATTTTTTAATACAAAAATTAGCAAATGCTACAAATCAGGGAATTTTTTTCTTTCTTTTTGAATAGCCACTCAACATAACAGCATGATACTTGTTATTCACCTTCACCAATAGGACAAAGGAAAGAGGATCTAGGCAGAAGAAACATGAATGGTACAGTGTTTCAGTGAATTTCAAATAGATCAAAATAGCTGGACTTTAGATTATGAGAGGAGAAGGACAATACATGTATCAGAAGAAACAGGCATGGATTAGATCATAGTGGAGGATTGTACCAAAGTTAAAGAAACTGGGTGTTATCCAACGGACAGGTGTTTCCTTTTGTATGTTTCTCCAACCTGAAAAACTAAGATGCCTGGCTCCTTCACCAACTAAGAATCCCTGGAAGCAGATTTAGGAATAAATATTTTAAAAATTATCTGAGCTATTTTAATGCTTACCTAAGTTTGGGAAATTCATTGAATGCTTTTAGATAAGGTTGTGACAATATCACATTTTTAATCCTGTCGTGGTAAGCTTGCCCCTAGTCCACTGGTGGTGGGATCAAGAATGTTAGGATAGAAAAGAGATAATAACATTAGGAAAAGAGATGCCACAACACCCTTTATTTGGGTATTGGGGCTGGATAGTTCTTTGTTGCGGGTACTGTCTTGCGTATTGTAGAAAGTTTTGCAGCAGATCCTGCTCTCTATCCACTATATGCCATTAGCACTTACCCTGGGTTTAACAAGCAAAAACATTTCCAGACATTGTCAAAAGTCTCTTGGAGGGCAACATCACCTGTCTGAGAAGTACTATTCTTTAACTTTGGATGTTCCTTCACTTGGCCCTTACTGAGGTGACTAATAATGGGAGTGACCTCACTTTTCAGTTGAGACTCAATTTTCAAGATAACAAAACTGACTTTACCACTGTAGGAGAAACATATGTTACTATTCCAGAGTGATCACATAATTTTAATACTTAGCAGGCATTATATGTACTTAGTAATTGTGTTGCTTTTTCATGAAAACAACGTTGAAGGAGCCAACACGTTCTATGACTGTTATTTAAAGGCTATTTTTTCTTCTTTTTCTCACCCAAATTACCTCCCTACTCCCCACACAGTATCTCAAATTCTTCCCATTAAAATTACCTTTTTCGGGTTATTTGTTCTACATAAGAATAACCTATTACAATGCAAAAGCAGGTAGACCTTACAAATAATGTATTTTTTAGCCCCTTTTCAGGAATATTTTCATCTAGATGGGAATGCTCCCATCATCAAGGAGCCGTTTCCACCTTCCTCTCTATATCACTAGCCCCTATCACATCACTTGGTGGTAGGAGATATTTTTTAAATATTTAAGTCGAGGAAAGGAACTATCTTCCAAAGAATATAGCTTTGTAGAATACAGGGTAGGAAAGAGGTTAGTTTTAACACAAGGGCAAAGGATAGAGAAAACTGTGGGACAAAATATATTTTTGATTCTAGGAAGTGAGGAAGAAGGGTACCAGAGTGAGAAGGGTATCAGAAGGACAGTGGGAATAAAATATGAGGGGAAATAGTTTATTTGGGGATTTCCCAAAGGCTGATCTTGGTTATTTGATCTCTCCTGCTTGTTAGCTTTGTTTCTCCCCTTACCCTCAACACTTCTTACTCAATGATGTGGACCACTGGGCCACTAATACGCCAACGTACTGCAAAACTCAGATTCTCTGCATTTTTCAAGGCTGGTAACTTCCTTGCCGTAGTTGGAAAACTTTCAGATTTAAACAAATTCTTAACTTTTATAGATGGAGACTCATTGCGTGCTAGGATGGTGGCATACTTGGTAGGCTGTAACATTCTACAGTGTGAATATCCTGGAGAATGCTCTTTGACAGTGCAGGAAATGTATTGTGCAATGTCTTGTTGGCATTTTACAAATTGATTTAATGTCTCTAGTAGCTCTGAGGAAAATGTTTGGTATTTAGTGATTGATATTTCTAGTGGCAAAAAAATTAATCATGTAGTTATAGCTTCAGATATTCTTTTGCAGATTTTTTTTTTTTCCTGATGAAAGTTATACAGCTTTTAAAGCCTATTCTGGTAAGTATTGGCATGTCCTAAAATTTCAGTGATCATAAATTGATTTCCATAGGACCACGGTTCACTAACGGTTGTTTGTCAGGGTCCTGCATCACAGGAAAATTTGAGTCTTGGAAGAACAGTTGTCAAATATTCTGATTTCTCATTGGTTTAAACGCTATTGCCTAGTCCTGGCTGTCAGTCCTCACAAATTACAGCTGTCATTTCTTACATTTAAAAATAAATCAGATTGGCATTTTTAAACTATCCTCTGGTGAATGCAATACAACAGTTTAAAACATACAAGCAATTATCAGCTATGAATATTTCTCACGCAAATTTTGTATATATGTATGTAAGTGAATATACCCTCATATCTGAGTATGATAATTTATTCATTCAACACTCAAAAATTATGGCAGATATGTATAAGATAAATCCCTTTGGATATGTAGGAGTGTGTTTACAGGATTTGGTAAGTCAGTCCCCCCTTTCCCCCCCATACACACTTTTAAGAAATGTCTTAAGGGCAAAGCAAGATATGTTTTTTACAGCGATACTAAGGAGATCTCTTTATCGAGATATTCCCTTTCCATAATCCATAGTGCCTGAATTTTCATCATATAAGTTATCCCATGAACTCAGCTTTTTCTCATCAAAAGAGTGTGAATGCAATTAATTTTTGAATGAGATAGGCTATTTAATTGACTTCAGGATGGAACCATTTAATAGTAGTGGGTTCTAAAGAAATGAAAAGAGAGAAAAAAATGCTAAAATGATATAGGCAAGGGAGGTAGAAAAGCTAGTTTTCTACTTCATAATTTTGCCTAAAATGATTTCTGGGCATCACTGATGATTAAGCTGAGATTCTAGATGAGAACGGAACGTTATATGAAGGCTATGATATGTCCATTGTTTCCAATCTACCTGATAGGGAAAAAAGTACAATAAGACAGTACAAATTCCTACAACGTTCTCACAAAATCTTTCTTGAGAATCAAGAACTTTTCTTGGCTGTTTGGCATAAATAAAGAATGACAATTATAGCATTTCTATTAATCTCCATTGTTAGGAGAAACTTGTTAAACTATGTTGTTGCACAAAAGTAAATGTATTAAGTATACAATATAAAATATGATAATGCACTCCTTTCTGTCTCATTTTTTTGGGTATATGGTTATTATTCCAAATGATGATCATATGTGAAACAAGAAAGAGAAGTAGATATAACTGATCATTCAGTAGCAAACATGGTTTAATTTTTCCAGCCTTGTTTTTTAAGGATTGATTATTGGCATAATAAATCATTCAATTCATCTTTGTGAAACTGACATATTTTTTTGAAGAAAAATGGCTAAATACTGCTGAAGAAGTCATCTGTTTCTATTTAGATTATGAACAGAGAAGGGTAAAAATAACATACACAAAGAGAAAACTTTCAACTTAGCTACTTGACTGTCATACCCAATCTTACCGCATCCAATATTCAGCAAGTTGAAGAGGTTAAACACACACATTTAGTTTGATTTCTTCCATTGTGTGTATGTATTTAAAATATATACTGTTATATTTTTGTATTCCACAGAGAAAAGACTTACTTGCTTAAATTCTATCCACATGTATCTTTGACTAGAGAGAATGACCATTCTTTTTTCTTTTTGGTAAGGCATTAAATTAGCTTGCTCAGTGAACTCCATTGTTTAAAAATAGGAATTTGACAGACTGAGTATGAATATAGCTTATTAATTGAATCCACATTTATTTCATAAATGTATAATATTGCCACTAAAAACATTCCTTGTTATCCAACAAATCAGGTTTAAAAAACACTTATGAGTGGATTCAGGAAAATGCACTCAGTGTTCATGCGTCAAAGTGTGAATTAACTATTAATCACCACTTCTAAAAAACTGACCTCCTCATATTTTTATCTGTTATTAAAATTTTCTAGGGTAAAACAATCATGAAATCCTCTTCTCACTGTCTCCACTGTTCTTTTTTCCCCCAAGAAGGAATACATGTAAAAAGCTCAATTAACAATTAAGTCAGATTTTTTTTTTTGAGGCACTGGTCCATTGATAAAATAATTGGAAGCTTTTCTCAACACCTGGATAGGGACCTTTAATTGGGCTTTTAAATCCAGAACATTCTTTAGGAATAATTTCATCATTGTGTGAATAAACTTATAAAATATTAACTAGATTAAGTCATATATGAATTATGAGTTAAACTTAACAGTACAGGTGTATGAGTTTACTATTTATTACCAATTCTTCCTCAATAGGGAGTTGGTAATAATTCTTCAGCCAAGAACTGGCTGAGCCAATATTTTAGTCCTGTGTTCCCAATGGCTCTCTTGTTCTTATGTGGGTGGCAAGAAGTTTACTGACTCTCATTATGTCTAATGGTCAGTATCTGTTCTCAAGATGTTCCTGCTATATACATCATTCTTCCTTTCAAGTATTGTACACTGTTTTCCCTTTCATGCACTATGCTGTCATGTGTGTATATGTTTTCCTCACCGTAGAAGTCAGTTGATTTCATATTCTCCACTGGAGACAGGGTCACTGATGATCACCAGCTGCTGGCCCAGATGGCTCATGTAGAAGCTGACCAGAACCAGCAGCACTGCTAGTTAGTGTGACCTACAAGTTATCATATCACTCATAAAACCAGTGCCAGATCCTGAGGCTTCTGAGTGGAGGCATTGACTGCATGCTGATTTGGTCCAGGCTATAAAATGGGGGGCTTTTGCCTCAGTTTATCTATGTTTTACACTTGGAATAATACTGTGTCCTCTTCCTCAGTTTGATTGGTTCATATTAAAATGCCTGCATCTTTACCCAATGGGAGGGCCAGTACTTAAGTGGTTGCTGGTTTTGGGGCCAGAGTGAAGACTGTGCTCATTAAGATCAAGGCTACATCAGTAGTCACTTGACAAGAAGAACTTACCTGGTCTGTGGAGCAAAGAGCAGTGCTAGAGGATATGGGACAGAGGGAGCTGGGGAAAACCAGAGGTGTATTTTATAGAGTACATAGCATACATTGGTAGAGCCAAGATCCATGCATAGGAAGGGGAAAAACAAAAATAAATCTAAAGAGAATATATGTAAAAATGAGAGAGAACGTTATGGAGTCAAAAGTTCAGAGATGGAAGGAATCAAAGAAAAAGGAGGTTTTAAAAGGGGGAGGCTCAGCAGTAATAAACACGACTAGGATCCATGAGGACATGGGGTTCCATCCCTGGCCTTGCTCAGTGGGTTAAGGATCTGGAATTGCCATGAGCTGTGGTGTAGGTTACAGACATGGCTGGGATCTGGTGTTGCTGTGGCTGTGGTATAGGCTGGCAGCTACAGCTCTGATTAGACCCCTACCCTGGGAACTTCCATATGCCATGAAGGTAGTCCTTAAAAAAAAAAAAGCAAAAAAATAAAAAATAAAAGGGGGAGTGATCTCAAGTTGATTGCTTCACAGACTGACTTTAAGAGCTGAAATTCAGAAGGGGCTTGACTAATTCTGGCTAGCCTCATGTGTTGTGAAACACACAATCCTGATATAAGAGTCTTTTTTCCCCAGCTTCCTTCAATTCTCAGGTTCTGACATCAACTTCTATTCCAGATTTAGCCACTAGGTTGACCAGGCCTGCTATGGTACTCTGCCTTACTTCATGGCATCATGTGGATTTCCACTACCCCATATACCCATTAGAGTGATGGATTTCCTGTCTATGTCTTTGACTGACACATATTTGCTCCTGGGTACACCGTGCCTGGGTTAGCCTACCTGGATGCCCACAGAGGCATCAAGCCACTGTAGCTAGATTCATTTGTCCAGTCTCTGGCCTCCCTCCTCCAGTTTCTTCCCATCATTATTCAGTCAAGCTGTTCTGTTTTCCACTCACCTTCCGCCTAACCAGTGCAGCCCAGGACAAAGCATTACTCTTCTCTGACTTTTACTCTAAAGCTCTTCAGTGCTATCCATCTCACCCTTCTTTGTTCTGTGCTGTTGATCTCATTAAGTTACATATCCTTTCCTTCATCTTCTAAAAACCTTTGAATGACTTTCTGCACAGTGAGTAGGGCAACTTTTCTTCTCTCATGAAAACTCTGAGAGAAGGGAAAAGTCTGGCTTCCTGTCAGAACTTGAACAGGAACACAGAATTGATATTCTAAGTATTTAGCAAGCAGTACAGCAGAGGTACTGGTCAATCAGAATAATCTCTGGCCACAGTGCTAGAGACCCCCTGCTATGCTGGGCACTAATCCTTTCTTTGTGGGATTGCAGAAAGGGAATATCTAAAGATATTGAAACTCCTGTGTTACTTATCAACCAGTATGGAAACATGTCAGTATTTGTACACCTGGTATAGAAGTTCCTGTGTAGCTAGGGATTAAATCAGAGCTATAGCTGCCGGCCTATGCCACAGCCACAGCAATGCCAGATCTGAGCTGCATCTGCGACCTATACCACAGCTCATGGAAATGCCAGATCCTTAGCCCACTCAGTGAGGCCAAGGAACGAACCCGAGTCCTCATGGATACTAGTTGGGTTCATTCCTGCTGAGCCACAATGGGAACACCTATTTCTTGACTTAAAACCACATTTCTATTTTAAAAAGCGTCAGGGTTGAAAGGCTGTCAGGAATCCGCATGAAAACTTGTATTCCCTTTGAATCAACATTATTTATTCTTCATGAATTACTAATCACAAATCATGTCATAGCTCTTTTATTACAAATTATCTTTTTCTTACTTGATGAAGTTTCAGGTTTAAAAGTATATTTCTAATTTATTCAATATTTACTTAATGTGTGTCAACTTTATGCCAATTATGCCAATCACTGAGAATGTGGTGGTAAATATGAAAATAATTCTTGCCTACATGGAGCCGATATTCTAACTGGGGAGGGCTTAATGTAAAAGTTTAAATGTCAGAATTGTGCATTATAAAATAATCCACATGTTATATACATTTTATTGTACACAGTATGCCCTTTAATGTCAAGTTTTTAGGTGCCAGATTGCCTCACTGTATATGCCATGCATGGGTGTGTGTGTGTGTGTATGTAAATTTGCACATCTACGGAGAAAGAAAAACAGAAATGTTACATGCTGGGCAGACATAAAGAGATATAGGATTGGCCTTCTACATGGAAATGCTGAAATAATGTTTGTCAAAAAATAAAGGATTCATAAAATACCGTTAGGTAAAAAAGGCAGTGTTGGAAGTTCCAAAAATGCTTCAATATTCCCTAACACATACTAGCAAATGTATGTATTAAGGCAAAGGAAGATCATTGTGAGGAAAAAAAAAAAAAAAGGGCTGAGGAATATCTGTCCATTCCTCTCCATCTTGAGGCCCACTTTCTCCCTAGACTCTGAAATTCCTTTGGTAGTGGAAGGAATCATAGCAATTTGATTTCCCCTAGGAAGGTCATCAAAGGCAGAATGGAGAGCAGGCATTCTCCTTCTCTTCTCTCATGAGCACCCCAATAGGCAGCACAGAGAGAAGAGACTTGGAGGGAGGGAGCCTGGAGGCTAAGAGTCCCAACAGTTTAGTTTTGGATTTCATGTGCTGTGCTGGCAGGTGAGAGGGAATCTATCCTCAAAACAGTGTTTTCATTGTTACCACAATAAGCACGCTCTCTTTTCCAAAGAACCTGATGGGGTGCCTGGCTGTTAAGTGCTAGGAGATTAGGTATCTTATGCACTACATCGACTAGTTAGATAAATACAGAATTCTCAGTTTTCAGAGTATGTATATTTTAAAAATATACATTTAATGAAAGAAGTCAGCATGAGAGATGGTATTTCCCCCCAAATATTGAACAGAATGAAACCACGGGGTCATAAAAACAAACCCATCTGAATCTTCTGCCAGTTTTTCAGAGGTGAGTGGGAGAACAACAATGAATGAGTTACAGATGGGATAAATATAACAGTTTCTGTAGGTGATCACACCGTGCCATCTTTACTCTTGCATCTCATCATGTCAGTCATGATTGATTGCTTCAGTCTCTAGATGGAAGGCAGAATCCTGGGAATTGTGCTTACAGTGCAAATGCATTTCCCTCTCTTGATCAGCACTTCTGTTAAACTCTGCATACACACACACACACCCAGAGCAGTCAGATCTTTCAGATCTTTTTCAGGGACAGAGTCGAGCAAATAAATAACACAGTGCCACTTAAAAAATTAGAAAGACACCCCCTAAAATTAAGAATTGCACGGAGAGAGAAAATTTTATATTTTAACAATTTTGAGAGTACATAAACTTGACATTTATCTGCGCAAAAATGCACATGGAAAATATGATGAGAATAAGTAACAGGTCATGAGGTCTAACATCGGTGAGAACAATGAACTTTCTACGTCACACCTATGAACTTTCTACATCAGAATGGTTCCAAAAGTCTAAAGAATATTTATAGAAACAAAGTACCATTCATGAGAGAAGTTATTTTGCTAGTAATCATGAATGTGTTGATTCAAATAAATTAAGAATTTCATATTGCTATGCTTTGTAAATAATATTCTAATTCTCATATAACTTTGGTTTATTATAGAACAGTGCTTCGTTCTCTGGAGTCTCAGGAACAACATAGATTTTCATAGCTTGGTGGCTTTTCAATCTTTAACCATATAACATTTAAAGTCAGGCCTAGCGTTATGGAAAAAGCTCTTAGGAAAATCACCCAAATAGGGCTTGAAATCCCCAGACACAGCCTAGTGTTTAAGGTTGGAAAGCAGCAAAGGTGAACTTTTGATTGATTGATTGATTGATTGATTGGCTTTTTGCCATTTCTTGGGTTGCTCCCGCAGCATATGGAGGTTCCCAGGCTAGGGGTCTAATCAGAGCTGTAGCTGCCGGGCTACGCCACAGCCGCAGCAACATGGGATCAAGCCGCATCTGCGACCTATACCACGGCTCATGGCAATGCCAGATCCTTAACCCACTGAGCAAGGCCAGGGATCAAACCCGCAAACTCATGGTTCCTAGTCGAATTTGTTAACCACTGAGCCACGACAGGAACTCCTGATTTATTTTTAATTAACTAATTAACTAATCTGTTCATTTGTTTTGGTTGGGCATTGGGTTTTCTGCCTTACACAGAGCATCCTTCCCCAGGAAATTCTACTCTTGCCCACTAAGGGAGGAGAATGGAAGAGTCAGGAAAGGTATGAATGATCTGTTTAACATTTCTAATGTGAAACGCTGTTAAGGTGTAACATATCTCCTCAGAACTCTAATTACAAAGGAAAATTCTCCACTGCCATCTGATGTGCCACCCCATTATTCGGTTTTAGAACATAAAATGAGCTTCTAAGCAAGATATCAGAGAGCTTACCTAACACACACCTAATTTTCTCCAGCCTATAACAGACAGAAAAAAAATAAAAGGAAGGAAGGAAGGAAGATCAGGCTTACTGTCATATGTTGTTCACTTTTGATAGATGTTTCTGTCTTTCTTTCCAAAGTATATGAAACCTTGGAGCTCCAGGTGCCAAATATTTGCCAGACAATGTGGTCCTAATCATATAGCTATTACTTAAAATTCCAATCACTGATGTTAACAGCAGGTTATCTGCCTTTGGTCTAGAGATTTGGATCTGCACTGTATTATTAACTTTTATGGCATATAAAGGAAAATTTTAAATTCATAGAGTAATTATTCTGTTATTTGAAATCTCATTATAGGATATCTGTATCTATACATGTGATCTCATATGATCTTTATCCTGTCCATTTTATAGTAAACAATGTGATCTTTCTCCTTCAAACTCTATTGTCAACTTAATAGGAAATGCACTGTTTTGGTGATCAAAACTTTTCCTAAAAAAGTGGATGCAAATTTACCCAGTGGAGTATCATGTTCCGACTCTTTAGTTGACTAAACATAAGGACTGTGATTTATTTTATTCCTTACTTCAATTGGACCTCGTTGATAGCTCATTTTTATGCCAACTATCTTCAGGAAAAGAAAAACGTACAGTAAAAATCATTACTCATGGCATTTTGTTGCTCATTTTCCAAACTGAGAGCAAAAGTTATGCAAATAGAATACCTGTTCTATTTCTCTGGATACAATCAACAGTAATAACTTTAAATGACTGTTTAAAGAGTTTTAAAAAGTGAATTAATTTCAAAAAGTTTTATCTTTAACTTTTTAGGGTGATATTTCAGCAGCTTTTAAAGCCAATTACACTTTTTTCTTCTACAACTATTGCATTTCTTTTTGTAGCACTAGTAAGGGATACAAAATGCTTTTTTCTGGTATTGTTGAAATTGATTTCAAGATGGCTGATTGGTATTTTCAAACTAAAGAAGACAGTCATATTTATGTTTGGCTCAATGTGTCATTTTTATCTACATAAATCTGAAGCAGATATGTATATACAGCTACTGTGGGGAAGGCAAGATTTAGTTCAGTAAACAACTTGAAATGTAATATTTTGACATTTACTAACAAAACGAATCACTGTTTAAAATCATCTGTTTTTTTTTAATCTCAGTTTAGTGGGGATTATATTAATTTAGAGCATTCAAATATTATCTCAGTTGGTTCTTATGTTTATGCTGGCTCATATAGGAGAGAGTAAGGGGTGGGTAATAAAACTGTACTTTTTTGTTCTTTCAAAATGCTGAGAAAATATAGTCTTGTGTTAAGAAACATTTTAATATAAAACTACTGGATAATTAGGAGGGATATGTGGCAGTAAAGATATTTTAGCTCTTACATTTTTTATCACATTGGGGCTATTTTTTTTCTTTTCCACTTTTATTATTAACCTTTTTATAGAAAATTGGCTTACCAAGAATTTATGAATTAATAAGTCTATTATAATGATGAATGATAATTACCATTTAAATCCTGACTCATTCATCAGCTTGTTCACTGCATGTCAGGTGACACAAGACTGTATGATTACTTGTCTGGTGAGTATTTTTCAACTGATGGTTATACTTCTTTGAACTTTAGATCCTCATACCATATTTTTAAAAGTATGATAAAATACAGTTAAGTAGTTTGACGAAGAAATTACCAGCTCTGCTATAAATAACAGAAGAAGAAGTGACTTCAATGTTTTTAGAAGATTGTTCTTAGGTTCAAGTGACAAATGTAGAGTATCCAACTGGGTCAAATGAAAAGTTCATATACAGACAGTTTCAAGGGCTTACAGATTGGTAATATTATAGTAGCTAAACTAGTCACCACTCAATGTCAAGGGGGAAATTTTTGGCTTTCAATACATCAGAAATCTTAGGGATATAAATCAGTAGTCTCTATGCTCTTCCCCACAGAGAGGTGCCTTGCCTTCAAAACCATGTGCATACTTGCCAATAGTTTAAACAGACACAATGAGATTAGATAGACCTAAGGGAACAGATGTGGGGCTGCTTCGAGTTTTCATTATGAGAATCAAAGCAGCAGAGAATTTCCACGTTTACCGATTGCATGTGGTTTTCACTCGCTGGGCGGTAGTCAATCAAGGTATTTTGAAATTACAAACATTTTGTTAAAATGTAAATTACCCCCCCATATCCCACCCCCCGCCGACAATGCATGGATGTTTAAAGCATGTGAATATATGCTAGCTGTTCCACTCCAGGTCCAAATTAAACTTCTTGTGAGAATAGCACCAACACTGAAAAGAAGATAGCATTTGGGATCCCTAGGTTGACTTTGCCTCTTCCTCAAAGCCTCTGGTAACAAGAAGGGATGTCTAGAGACATTAGCAATTGTGTGCTCACCAAACAAGGATGTGTTAAGTTGAAGTCTGTAATTTCGGTATTGAAGATCAGAACTCTCTTAAAACACACACTTTTACAATCCCAGCAATCATGTGAGACATTGAGAATCTTCCCCCAAACTGTCTTCACTTTAAATCCTTTCTTCAAAGGATTATTTTTTAATTTATTTTTTACTGTTATTTCCCCCAACACACTTTTTTTTTTTCCCTACTGTACAGCATGGAGATCCAGTTACACATACGTGAATACATAATTTTTTCTCCCACTGTCTTGCTCCGATTTAAGAATCTAGACATAGTTCTCAGTGCAACCGCTATGGAGAACAGTATGGAGATATCTTAGAAATCTATATATATAACTACCATATGACCCCGCAATCCTTCTCCTGGGCATACATCCGGACAAAACTTTCCTTAAAAAAAAAGACACATGCACCCGCATGTTCATTGCAGCTCTTTTCACAATAGCCAAGACATTGAAACAACCCAAATGTCCATCGACAAAGGATTATTTTTAATCTGTTTCACAATCCAAAACTTTCTGTATTCAGACAAACTGAGTGTTTGTACATAGTCTTCCACTTCAAAGCCATTCAAACCATAAATTTTAGGGAAAAAAAAAGAAACTAATTAAACACCATAATTTAAAGCAGTGGTTCTCAACTTTTGCTGTGTATCGGAACTACCTGCAGAGCTCATGAAAGCTTGAATTACTGAATCCACCCTCTAGAGCTTCTGATATGGTAGGTACAGGGGAGGCCTTGAAAATGTATATTTTTAACGTATTCCCAGGCTATTAGTTTCCTATTGTGAATATAGCAATTACCACAAACAGTGGCTTAACACAACACCCATTCATTATCTTATAGTTTTGGAGGTCAGAAATTTGAAATTGGGTCTCAATAGGCTAAAATCAATAGTGTTGGTAGAACTGCCTGAGAGGGGGTATCGATTTCCTTACCTTTTCCAGCTCCTAAACGCCACCAGTATTCCTTGGCTTATGACTCCTTTCTCCATCTTCAAAGCCAGCGAAGCTTCTAGCAATGATCCTTTCTCTGACTCCCACTTTAGTCCTTACACACTTTCTCTGACTTCAGCTCTTCAGCCTCTCGTTATAAGGACCTTGTGTTTGCACTGGGCCCACTTAGATTATTCAGGCTATTGTCCTTATCTCAAGATGTTTAACTTACTTACACCTTCAAAGTCTCTTTGGTCATGTAAAATAACAGCCACCAGTTCTGGGGATTAGGACATCTTTGGGAGGCCATCAATCAGCTAATCATAGCAGGTGGTACTAATACTGCCCACACATTGAAAATCACTGAATTAAAAGGTGGAGTAACTAATCAATAATGTCTGTTTTACTACAAAATAGTCTGAGAATGACCAAATCATTTTTTCAGTTTTGCTTAAATTTTATAATTCAGTGTCCTTCCTTCCTTCTTTCCTCCCTCCTTTCCTCCCTTCCTTCCTTCCTTCTTCCTTCCTTTTTGGTTATGTTTCTTCTGAATCAGTGTAAACCATGGTTTTCAAGCTTTGACTGCTCATTGAAATCAACTGCAGAGTGTAAACAAAAAACGAAAACAAAAACAAAAATAAAACAGCCTGAACTCCAGAGCCCAGACCACCCCCAGATCAATTAACTCAGAATTATGGGTAAGTGATTTGATCATAAGCATTTTTTTTTAAACTTCACCATTTATTCCATTGTTCAGTCAAGTTTGAAATCAAATAATATATGTATGTACTGAGCAGAAACTTGAAAGGGCCCAGACATTTGACTCCCAAAGGCAGTTCTAATCATTGTGAAATGTATGTGAAATTAAAGGATTCAAAAAACAAAGTTCTTCATTTTGAAACATAACTATACCACACCTAGGATGAAAATTATCTTCCTATTGTATCTTGGGATTCCACGTTAGCCTGGTTTAGCCTGTGGGATAAGCATAGCATGTCATGTTATTTTTAGCCTCTTCTTTTGAAGATGAGAACAATGAAGTTTACACAGATGCACTGCAGTTAATAAATCACTTAATTCAAATTTCATCTCAAGTCTTTTGCCTCCAAAGTCTTTCTACTACAAGACCGCTATTTTTAAAAAAAGCTCAAAAATTATTCTAGATGTTGCAAACTTGAATAATATCAGGTGTATAAAAGAACTGAATGTGATGAGTAAGACAGTAGAGAGTCCTGGGGAAAGTGGAGAGCCAGGAACACCGTGCATAGAGACAGACAAAAATGTTGTTTTTAAAACACCAAGGCCAAACAAAACACATATCAGAGCCAAATGCAGACCACCTGCTTCTAGTTTGCTACTTCTAATACACAAGCTTTCCACTTAAGTGGCAGTTTCCCAGCTCTTTACTCTTCAGTGACTTATTAATGTTTTCCACACATAGCCATAAGCTTTTGGGGTGTAACTGACAGTAATTGCCTCCTTGAGTTTGCTGCTTCTTTTTCCGTCTGAAATTCACAGATTTGGTCCACACTGACCCCAGTGTGATTGGGATTGTGTGTCATCTCTCCAACTGTAGCCAATCACGACAATGCCATCACAAAGCATGGATTTCCAGAACTGAATTCACTTTTTAAAACTAGAGCGTTCATAGGGTATTTTATTGGTTGCCAGGCCTCAAACTAGGACCAGGCCTGATATGTTTCTTCTTTCCACTACCCATATTTACTCAAGGAATTTAGTGTGTCTGACTAGAATCATTTTTCCATACATATTACAGCAACAGTGGGCTCTTTAGTACCAACTAAATGAACCTTGAAAAATTGTTATATGAAAGCCAAGTGTTACCAAGGTAGAACTGACTTTTCCAACGTGGTGGTTGAAATCAGTCTCAGTTGTTTGTAGTTAGAACAGTTGGATAGCAGGATTTACTATGCCTACCTGCAGATTTAGCCAAGTGTCTCAAAAAAAAAAAAAAAAAAAGAGGTTTACAGCCTACCTCCATAATGAGGTTTCTTTAACTGTCCATAGATTTATTTTCCTGTATTATATAATTCAGAAGGTGTGTATAATGCTGACAATGTACAGGACTCTACAGTTGCTCATTTCCTTTTTTGAAATATGTGTACAGGTTTAGCAGAGAACCCAGAAAGTAAAATATTTTAAGTCACATTGGAAGAAACCACCAGCAAGAACCTTTTCCTGTAGTAGTGGGATCTTTGCATGTAGTGGCTTAAAACGCATGTATGCACATTCTCCATAGAGCTGGGGTGTCTGCTGAATTCTAGGCATGAGCAATGAATCAAAAAAAAAAAATTATAGCACCAAACAGAAGTTATGTCTCAACACAAGAAGAGCAGAAAAGGAAGCATTTAGAGGCCTTGTGTTGCCAAGGCAATTGAGTGATGGGTAACTTTTTGGAGGTTACTCCAGGCTTCTGTGACTCCATCATCACATTTCCCCTGAATCAGTCTCCATTATGTCACTCCCCCATGCCACTGGGCTTCCCAATTCCCAACTCCATCATTTAATCTCCCTGTTTGAGTACTGAGGTCTCTCTGTAATGTTTCCACTGCACTTACACAAACTATTCCTTATCATTCCTCAACATGTTCTGTTGAGTTTAAACCAGTCATGTTCCAGCCAGTCTCCAATTCTACAAGTGCATTCAACTCCGTGCTTTCTCTCTACTTTCACGCCCATGGTCCCCCAGGGTTTGAATGCTATACCCACACATCCTCCAAACTCTATACACCTGGCATCTGGAATAAAAACATGCATCTAACTTATTTCTCAAGTCCTATATAACATTAAAATCTGCAATTCAGAACTTATTTGCAGCTTGCTTCTGTTTTATAATCCTCAACTCCTGAAAATCAGGTTCTCAGTTTTATGAACACACAGCTCAGTACTATATAGTCCAATTTTCAACATCTCCATTACTATGCATGGTTATTCCCCAGAGCTTTTGCCCTTCCTCCCAATTTGCAACCCTTTAAAATAGCTTCCTCCTTCCAATATAGAAAACAGTTAATCCCTTAGCCCTGTGATACTATTATTTTCTCTTTAAGTGTCTGGATGTTCACTTCAGAACCCTTTTGGATTTACTGATGATTCTCATCCCTTTTAATTTAGGTTCTACCTTGATGCCAGGGTTAACTTTCTAAAACAGGTATCCAATTATACCATCTTTCTCAGTCTGTCCCCCTTTTAACATTGTAACCATCTCTCCCACAATTCCAAAGTTACATGCTTCAGAGACATGGAACTTCTTGCAGTCCACCCTGCCATGTTCTGCCACACCCCTGGGCCTTTACATATACTGCAGACTTTTCTGAAGTGCCCTTTGCCTTGTGGTCTGTCCAATCAACTCTGGAGTCAGTCCTTAATACCTCCAAACAGAGATCATCTCTCTTTCCTGTATATTCCTGGGTCATTTGACATATTTCACATCCTGTGCTTATCAAAACCGCAATATAATAACTTATGTGGCCATCCATCTACTGCCTCATACTATCAGTTCTCTGTGACAGAGATGGCTGCTCTTAACCAGAATCAAAAGCCAATGGAACAAGAATTTTCTCTACCGATTGAAAGCAGAAAGAATGGTTTAGCCAGTGGGAAAGATGTAGAAAAATCTGATATCTACGAGTATCCTGTAAAAATATGATATTAAAATGGACAGGAAATGGAACTACTTTATTTGGGTTATGTCAAGAATGTGAGAAAAATTGGAAAACAAATGGGGATTTGAGAATGATGAAGATTAAGGACTTTGCTGCTAAATAGAAACAGACAGTCAGGACTCTTGGCTCAGAATAGCAGTCAGCCCTCATTAGAGACGTTTAGGCCCTGCCAATGAGAGCTGGATGGTAGCCTGTTTCCCTAAAAACTCTTTGCTTATATAAGGGATTTAGGCCCAGGGTACCCACGACCTGAAAATATCAGTTCAGAGAAAACTTCCAAATTATTCCTCAAAACAACCTAGAGTTTTAGAGTTTGCTCAGCAAGTAAGCACAGGATGAAATATGAGCAGCAGTAATGACTGGAAGGAACTGATGTTGTCATAAGACACATGTATTTGCTCTGTGCATATTGGCTGTGTCCAGAGTGTGCCAGATCCTGTGCTAGGTGACAAGGATGAGTTTACATAGATGCCACCAACTGAGACCCTTCCTTCAATAAACTCTCAGTCTAATGGGAGAAACATATGCAAACAACTGATTTCTCCTATAGTGGAGTCCATGAACAAGTTAGAGAGGTACTAAAGAAAGAAAAGGAAGGTCAACTGGCCCAGGTGCTGATGTTTGCTGAGATAGCAGTGTGGTGTGGGGGACAGTGTGTTACAGAACGTTTTGGAATATCAGTGAGCTGGAAACTGGGGGTGGGTGAAAAAAATGCCATGGTTAATGAGGCCCTCAGATTTTTAACAGAATTCATAGATATGCATTTTTTTTTAACTGTTGTAAATGTTCTCAAATTCATCTCCAATTTGCAGGCCTCAACTCAATTTGAATTTTAAAAGAAGAGAGGGGAGAAATAGACAGTCCTCAAGGAAACCAAGTGTAATCTATGCTTTGAGGAGAGAAAAAGAAGACTTCAATTATGTTACTTATTTACACATAATAAATGCGGTGAATTTATCCATTGAAAAAGAGCCAATGGATTATCTATGCTGGGTGCTTCACTCTTTATTCCCTTATTCTCAGGACGCAGGTCTAACAAGAGGGGATTTTTTTTTTAAGCACCTGTGTGTATTTGTGAAGACAATTTTGCCAGAACCAATATTGCCAGAGTAAGTAGCTCCCTGAGGAAAAAAGAAAAAAAATTAGAGAGCCACTTAAGTCCGCCAAAAGTTAGAAACTGGCAAAGCGCATGACCAGCAAACAAATTAATCCTTTAGGCATCAATGATAATTCAGATATTCATTCATAAATTTCCATTCAGTGCAACAATACTTTGCTTGTAAAGACTTAACAAAGAGATTTATGTCGGAACTAGCTGACATACTTAAAATGTAGTTCAACAAATGTTGGTTACTGATGTTGATGATTCCTGCTCCCACCAATTGCTGACCCATTCAGTATAAACTACAGATTTTAATTTCCAGAGCTGTCAATCTGACACATTTTATCAACAATCATGTAGGGAATTTTGAGCATATATACACACACACACACACACACACACACACAGAAAAATCCATTTCATTCCATTCCATTTGCTCATTTATCTAGAATTTAGTGTCATGGCATATGGTGTTTTACCTCACCTATAGGATAAATATGATGGTAGGAGAACAAAAAAAAAAATAACATATGTGGAAAACTGCCATATTAAAGGAGGAAGCATTGATGGTTATTGGATGAGCTTCCCTTTACTACCTGGGGGAGCCTCTTCCACATAAGAGGACAGCTTAGGAAGGGATATGGATCTTTGGGCTTAAAGGAAAAAAAAAATGGGACAAGAAACTACCTGCAAAGGAAAGTTGCCACCAGTAACTTTTATGATTTCCCTTTTGCTGTATCATATCTACTTAGGTTTAACAGCTCATAAACTGAAGCCAACTTTCTGAATGATCATTTAATTCTTGAAAAGTAACCATAAACTAAGGGGGAAAAAATACTGAGATATTAATCCTGGCAGCCGGCAGCAATTCTAGGCCCAAAAGCTTAATGGGGCTGAGCTGAATGGGACATAACAAGATGACTATCCTAACAAAATACAGTCCGTGTCCTCCGATGGATGAGGAATGTTCCTTCCGCATTCGTGTTTGAACATGGAGAACATAAAGTGCCAGTTAAACTGAGTAATGTTGCATAACTAAATTACAGGGGTTTTGTTCAGTTCTCCAGTAGAGGATAAAAATCCTCAAACCTGTAAGTATTGTTTTAATCAAGGGTTTGAATAAGCAGCCCCTCATAGTCCTGCAATATCTAAGTTAATAGAAATATTTTCTTTAGAATCCTCACCCCTATAAAACTACATTTATAAAAGCTATATACACAGGAAAGTTACGTAAAGGAAATGAGCATATTTGGCTTTTTGAGGTGTATTTTAATTTTTGGAAATCACTATTGAAATGAGGAAAGGAATGATTTGCAATTTGATTTTAAACAATCACTTCTAAATTTTGTAAATGTCGATCTTTCTCTTTACTAATGCACCTGCATAATACTGGGTCTTGAATGGAGCTAAACAATTTATATGATGCATGATATAGCCTTGGAGAGCTTTTATTTGTTTTGCTGGGTAATTTGTATTCAGTATGGAGGAGGTGATCTAAAGCTTTGCATTGAGCGATTGCACAGGAGGCCTGGGCACATGGAAAATTCTACACTTTATTTCATCGGGGTGAATCTACCATGACCCGGAAGGCTCACCTATAGATAAGATGGTTTGGCCTCAATAACACTTTGAATCTTTGCACTCTCTGGGGCTTTGCACACTCCTTTAGACTCAGGTCTTTGTCATTAATGAGAGGCGCATGAGTGGATCCCTGAATGGCACTTTGGAGAATGATGGGACAAGTTTTTAACAAGCTAACCCTTCTGGCTATAACATGAAAGGGAACCCTGTGTTTAAGACAGGATGGCAATAAAAGGCAGAGGTAATTTGCACTGCTAAAGAAATAATTATTAGTTCCACATGGCTTTCCATGTGGTAGGTGGAAGAGAGCAGAAAGAGAGTGCTGGAGTTTAGGAAATCATTGTTTATTTTTCTTACAGACAATGTATTATTTTGGGGGGACCTTTTAAAAAGTTGAAAGATTTCCCCAATGGGTCCTATTAAGGTGCTTCAGAAAGATATATCAACAGATTTTTCTCTTGTTCATATTGACTGCCTATTTTAGAATAGCTTTGATGCTTTTAGGCTGACAAATTATCTGTCTGTAACTTACCAAAGACACCCTCCCTACAAATGGGAGCGAGTGTGAGGTGGGAGTGTGGTGAGAAGTGGGGAGCTGGAGGCCAAGGGACAAAATACTCCATTTTGTCTCATGCATACTATCTTATTCTATACTCTACAGCAGCTCTCTATGTTTTCGTATGTTCGAAACCTGAGATTCTGAGGTTAAATTTTTCTTCCAACGTCACACAATTAGTCAGGGACAAAGTTGGGGCTGAACTGGACAATGCTCTTCTGCTGTTAAATCTTGGTGCATTTTCCATGACTCGCCACTGCCTGACTCCCACATGCCCACATGGCTCTTCCCAACAGCGATTTGCTACTTTTGCTATAACTATAAAGAAAGGCAACTTTAATTTACATACAGAAACTACACAGTCATCACATAGAAAGTGCAAAAAAGAATAACACTTTTAGGTATTTTAGATTAGAATACAAAGATTTACCATTCAAATTTATAACTATGTTTATTGGAAGTTTTGCTTTTTGCAGAAAGGGTGTTCAGGAATAATGGGTCATGATTTCCTGTGTAATCCAACTCATGTCAGAAAAGCTATATGCATTTTTTGGCTTTAAAATATTAAGTAGACTATTAATGAAAAAATAATTACGCTTATTGATACTTTAAAAGAGAAGTATGGCTGGTTAATTAATCAAAGTGTTGAAAATTTTTAACTTCACAAATAAATATAAATGAAAACAAAGTCACAGGACTCCCCTTTCCCTTTATTTTATCTCTCCTTGTCCCTGTAAGTGTATTCAATGGAGTGAGCGCCTGCTTTTCATGTAAATGAAAAGAGAAGAACCTAAACTATCGGTTGGAGAGAAAAAGGCAAGAAGTTATGAAAATACTCTCCTTACTAGGCTGGCCCTCTGATGCTGGCAAGTGATTCATTAAAATTTGACCTTTCTTTCAGCAGCCCTTCTCCATGCTTTAAAGGCCTATGCCGAGGCTAGGTTTCTCTCTCCTGCAAAACCAAGTCTACAGGCATACACTTGTCTGCATCTAAGGGCCGCCTTCGTTTAATAGGCCAGGAAGATAGCCTTGCCTCCAGGCTGAAGAAGTATAACCAACCCAGAGGCTCTAGCCTAAAACCACCTTGTCTTTCTGTCATATGATCCTGTCCGATTCCACAGCAAACTTCCAGAGCAAAGCCCCCTCTTCTTCAATATCCAGCTGACTTCTCGAATTTGAGATTCCTCAGGAAGGCATCAGACTCTAGGCCATTGAATCCTCCAACAGAACAGGACCCAATCTGGCAATCTGGGTTTCCCTCTTGTACCATACAAACTTATTTGACAAAATTTAAAATGAGAGGCAGGTGCCTCAGCCCCACCTTACCTGGAAAACATGTCCAATACACAGCAAACTAGCAGCTCCCTCCCCAAATCAAAATCCTTTTAACAATCTTCTCTCTATCTACCCTCTTCACTTTCTTCTATCTCTATGTGTTAAAGGAGTCGTTTAACCACATCTTGGCAACTTTTTGAAACTTTAGCAGAGTTATCTGACATATCTCACTGGCACTTATTATTTTAAAGCACTGACCCACATTTCCCCTTTAGTATCATGTTATAAATATAATATTCCCTGATTTTGAGAGTCTAGTGGCATGTGCTTCTCAAAAACTATTGACATAAATTTAAATTGACAAAATTCTTTGAAAAACATTTTGGTAGTATCTTTCATGCAATTTCTAATGGCCAGATTCTTTGATGTCATAATTCCATTTCTGAGAATCCATTCTAAGTATACAATCTTGAATGCAAAAAAAGATCTGCACATAAAATCTATCTTTAAAAATATATCAGAAACAAGCAAAACAGGAATAGTAAGTAGGTGATTAAATAAGGTAGTAGAAACCCAGGCAATGAAATACTATACAGGCAGTAAAATATTTTTGAAATTTACACAATAATATGTAAAAGCAATGACAATTCAATGGAAAATGTAAAAGTTAGGCTGTAAATTTCTATCTATAATACAGTAATAATAACGTTAAAACATTTTTAAAAGAATCCTTCTGTATTCATTTTTGAAAGTTTGGATGGTATGAAAGCATTAGTGGTGACTATTAACAGGTATTAGCAGATTAGGAAAGTTTTCCATCTCTCCTATGTATTTTTAAGATTTCATATTCTAAGTATATATTTTGTTTAAAATACTAAAAACAATAGTTAGAAAAATATGGAAAGCATTAAAATTGAAGATAATACAATTGGTACATTTCATCCCTGGAATATATGAAATATTTATTCTTTTTTTTTAATGTCAAATGGGACCCTAAATCTTGTAGGCTTTGCATCCACAATGTCTCTAGCCCTGTCTTTCCTTTCCTGGGCCCTTAGCCACTACTCTAATTCGTGTCCCTTTACTCCTTCCACATCAACCACTGTACCAGATTCTCTCTCTCTCTCTCTTTTTTCCACAGCATGTCGTAGTTTGATGTGCAATCTCAGTTCCCAGAGCAGGGATTGAACCCAGGCTGCAGTGGTGAAAGCGCCAAATCATGACCACTAGACCACCAAGGAATTTCCCATTGTACCAGTTTCTTGGTCAGCCTCCCTGATTTGAGGCATTTCTCTGACCTCGGCTCAAATCCTTTCTCGTATTGTGACTTACAAGCAGACTACGTCCCACCATTGAGCATCAGATTCACTCATCTGTAATAATGAACTTCTACAACTTTCTGAGGAGTGCATGAAAAGGGATAATACATATACGTACTTGAGACATAGTAACTTTTCAACAAATGGTGGCTCTCATTATCATAATATCAATTGTGTCATTCTCTGATACTTTTAATGCTGCCACATTGTGAACTTTTAAGTGCAGATTCTCCACAGTACCATTTAAGACCCTACATAATACCACCTCAAACACCTCTTCCACTGTATTTCACAAAATTCTACCCTCAGCTTCAACCACGATGAAGCTGTTTGTGTTTCCTGGACTCACCCCTTTGTGCCTCCCCATGGGCAACCATCTCTTTGTTTATTCCCATAGCTTCCTTTATCCCTTCACATTCTATTCTTTCCTGCCTGTGTCCCATTTTTCTGAAATGCCTTACCTTATCTGAAAACTTTCTGGAGCCCACAACCAAATTAGACTGTTATCTTCTCCAAAATTCTATAATACTAATATCCATAGTGACATACAACCTTCAGGTCAGCATCCTAGTTGGATAACTCTGATAATCAGGGCTTAGCTTAAACAGCAACTTTCTCAGAGAGGCTGTGTCTGATTACCCAAGCTAAAGTAGGCTCTAGGTCACTCTCACATTTCCTTATATTTCTAGTTACTTAGCTCTTCCTCTTTCTTTTTTCAACCTCTCTCCCCTAGATTTTTTTTACTTTTCAAGGACAGGACTCTTTTCCCTAACAGCTGTTAGTATTGTGTCTTTTAAACAATAAATGACCAATGAATGTGTAAAATTGTATCACAAACTGAAAAAAATCGCAACACTAGACATGGTGGGAAGATCTTGATTTGAAAATTGCTGCTAAAATCTTTCAGTTATCCTCTCCGTATCAACATACACACAGAGCATTCACACACTCACATTCACTCACACACATCCATTCTTACAGGATCACACACATACCTCTGGGTTCTTGGTCCCTGCCATCCTTTACATAATGTTCAGTGAGCAAGCATAGTAGACACCAATTACAGGGAACCTTGGAAATGGTCTATCTGGAGATCCCAGTGGAAGCCATGATGTGCTGTTTTCGAGATGTACAGAAATGACAATGGGAGGAGAGGGAGAAAAAAGAGCGATGTGAAATGTTAGGGATGGACCTTTGGGAACAACAATGCATTCAGTGTAGATCACTTGATAGCACAGTTTAGCAAAGTCTGACCAAAAATTCAAACCGAGGCAAAGTTAGAAAAACATTGAAATTCAAAATATGAAGGAAAGCGACCATGCAGATCTGCAAAACTATAGCTTTCCTCAGCAGCAATTCTGTTGTTCATTTTGGATTTCTAAGACACATAGTTGGGATTTTTTTTAATATTTTCTTTGGAAGATAGAGAGAGAGAACGAGAACAGTATAATGTTAATTCAAAAATGAACAATAAAGAAACAGTCGTGTAATGTCTTTTTTAAAATTAATCAAGAATAAACGAGGGAAAAGGAAAGAAACTGTCTTTCACGGTCAAAGTATTCTACCCTCAAACCTTTTAAAAAACTCTTTGAGTAAATGAAGATGTTCACTCCACCCTGGCTCCTTGCCACAGCCCCTTGGCATTCTCAGAAAACTTGAACACCTGTTATCTCTTCCTCTATCTTCACCCTCTGCTGCCCTTTAGATGTTTCCCACCAGAATTATAAACATGTTCATCAGTATTTATTTCCCACTTTAATCAAATCCCTTCACCTGACCCATTTAACTTCTTACTTCAATTTCTCTCTCTTCCCCACTTACAACAAAATACTTACAAAATCATTTATATCTGCTTCCTTCACTGTTCTCACATCTCACTTCCCAACTCTCTTTATATTAGTTAACATTATACATTATTGAATATTTCTACAGTTACCTTTGTGGTGGGCTAAGAAACATCCCCTACCAAAGATGCCCATGTCCTAATTCTGGGATTCTGTGAATATGTTACCTTAGATGGCACAAGGGACTTTGCCATCGCAATGAAATAAAATATTTTGAGATTAGGCAAGTAGCCTGGAGTATCCAGGTGGGCCAAATGATGCATCACAAGTGTCCTTATGAAAGAAGGGCAGAGGGAGAAACTACTAGAGGACAGTAAAAGGAGAAAGGACGTTGTAAGCAAGAGGTTGGAGTGATCTGAGGAACTGTCATGAGCCAAGAAATGTCGCCTTTCTCTAGATGATAGAAAAGGTAAGAAAACCATATTCCTTCCCCAACAAATTTGCAGAAAGAATTAAGTCCACTGACACCTTCATTTTAACCCAGTGAAACGTATTTCAAATTTCTGGTCTCCAGAATTGAAAAAGAAAAAATTTGTATTGCTCTAAGCCGTCATGTCTGATAATTTTGTGACCTCAGTAAAAAGAAAATACAGCCCCATGAACTAAGTCATATATTGGACAATTTTGAGTCTTCCTTCACATTTGACTCATCAGTAGCAACCTCCTTAGCTCCTTAGCTCCCCGTGGATTCCCGTAGATCTTTGACTCAGTCTTCTCAGCTATAACCTTACACTTTGACCTCTAAGTGATCACAATGTCTAAATATACGTAGGAAAACTGACTTCTCTCTTTAGATTTTCTTTTTTACTATTTGACAGCTTTACACTAGTATAAATGAAATAAATTGCACATATTAAAAGCATAACATTTGTTGTTTTGACATGCATACACACCCATGAAACCACCACCATAATCAAGATAGTGAACATATATGTACCCCCAAAGTTTCCTTTTATCCTTCTACTCTCATAGGTTTATGCTGCATTTGTCTTGCTCCCTGATGTATTCCAGGCATATATCAGAGAGAGGTGCAGAGTGGCACTCAAAATAAATTTGACAAATCAATTAATGATCAAAAGATGTTCATCAAAGTGTTATATATGGAAGGAAACACTGGAAACAATTTAAGTGTTCTTACGACTGGCAAATTTTACAAAATTATGCAAAACTATGCACCAATGAAAACTAGGCTGTATGAGAACAATGAATTATATTTTAATATATTTAAGTAGAAAGCAAGAATTAAAAGAATCTATAAAATATTATTTTGACTGTATATATCTGCACATGTTTCATGCATAATTAAGAAGGATAATAGGCACTGACACAAAACTTTAGCAGTGGAAAAATGATGATTTTAATTTTCTTCTTTGTGCTTCTCTGAGACTTTCAAAGACCATGTGTTACAAATGGCTGAATGAGACCTTTCCTGTGCCTTAGAATTTTGGCTAAAGCCCTAGGCTGAGGACAAGTAGTATTTCCGTATTCCAAACAGAACAGCCAAAAAGCTGTCAGATACCTTACTCTCGAGTTTTCTAAGAGGTAGTCAAATTGGTCTTTGACTACCTGGATGGAATGGTGAGCTGTCATCCTCACCATTCCATCCAGCCTACAAAACAGAAGTCATAATTTTATTGAAAAGGAAAGTTGGCTGAAACTGTGGGATCCTAGAATATTTTCCACCCAATTTCAGATCTAGGAGAAAGGGAGGGGATGCAATTACTTTAAGTGATTGTTCTGCTCCAAAAAGAAAGAGTCTTAGAAATTAAGGATAGCAACTAGAAGGGGAAACTGACATTATTAGCTCTGGCTGATGCTTGTAGAGCTGCATTTGTTTACAGGCCAACCTGAGTGGAATATGGTAAGAAAGGTCTTAGGAGTTTCAACTTGTATCCTTTGAAATTTGGGAGCTTCTGTCCCAGAGTCTTCTCAAGGCAAGTTTGACTATGGAGAGGGTAGCAAAAGTCAGTCCACCCACCCTGGGTATAATACAGAAAAGACATACTTGTTTCCTATATGGCAAGAGGATACTTCAGAAAGAAACCAAGTCAAGCCATCCTGATGGGTCCTTGTGTAAGAGGGTTCCCTGCCTTGGGAAGAATGGATGTATGTGGGCATGAGCTGAGATGTCACGTAGAGAAATATGCAGTTCCATGGAAAGAATAGAATTTGAGCATGTGACACATTCAGAGGCACTGTGGTCTAAAAGAAAACAAAAGAAGCAACAACTAAGCTATTTTTTTTTTCTTTTGACACCTCTCTCCCCATGAAACCTCCCCCTACCTTAACTCAGGAAGACTCAGAAGACAGTGGATTAGGATGAGTGGATGGAAATAGGGAGCTGATTGAATATAATAGACCATGCTTCCCTTCTCTGTGGCTGAGCTAATGAGTCAGAATTGAGTCTTGAGAATGAGCTGTGAAATTGAATTTTTTACATTTGATTGAACTGGGCTTATTTAGAGGTGACACACAGACTTAATTGCCAAGTGAAGAAATCTATGATGTATATTCAAGGCATGATTCATTAGTGCCAACAGGTAATTTAATAGCATGGTAAAAGGGATTTATTAGAGAATGTTAAATTCATTTCCTGTTTGAATCACCACTGAGTTTAGCCCATTCTGTTATCCTATTATACGTATGTTATACCTGTGTTATTTTTAATCATTAAAAAATGAGCACAAATGCTCAGAGGCCTCACTAAAAGCAGTCCTAGGGATAATGATTTAGGATTATAATACAGATGAAAGTATTATATCAATATATTCAAAGAGAACATTGATACTAGTTAACTTCTCCTACCAGATGTGGTTTATTTCTCTTATTTAGTTCTTGCAGCAACTGTTATGATTTTTAAAACCTCTGTTATATTACAAATAATAAAAAAGTTCCAACTCATATTTTTATGTTGAGCCTACACACTGATTTTTATTGAGACATAATGATCATTCAGTATTTTTTTCCAAACTTCTTTTGGTAGATCAACTCTAATACATAAAAATAATAAGCTATAGAGAACCATATCTTGGCATGTATACATACTTATTTATTGGAATTGCTTTTAAAAAATTTGTCAGTATATGAATACAATATAGTCACAAATAAAGCAATTAACATCTACTCTTAAAACTAAGTAATTCAAAAATGTCCCTTTCTATTCCTACTAGTGCTTGGTTAGTTCTCTCACTGATCTATCAGTGATAAAGTTTCCATTTTATATTTTAAAGATTCTACTTCAGTTTATACAGAACAGGTGTTTATATTTATTAAATATCAAATAAAGGCAACTCGATTTAGGAACTACCAGTCCAAGAGAATATATTGTTGACTTCATTCTTGATTTTTTTTGGGTAGGTAAGACTAGATTAGTTCATGTATTTAAAAGTCAGTTTGTCTAAAGGTAAATTAATGTAGATACATTAACTTGAAAATGTAATATATGGGATGCAAAATGAATGTTAAAATTTATTGACTAGATGCCCACAGTCGTGGAAGATGGAGACAAAATTGTTAAAATTTCCTCTCTGTACAAATACAAGTTGTTTAAGCCCTACTGCCTGTAAGCATCATGCCTTAGGATATCTTATCCAATCAGATTTCTTAGTTTCTATAATGATACCAGCAGTGGAGGAGCTAAAGAATGGATTAAGCTGAGAAAGAGATAGTTCCTCTATTCTCCATCAGTCCTAAGTCCCACAATAAGCTTTCCTAAATAAATATATAATGTAAGTGAAATAAATAGGCTAAGTAAAAAGTGTGCTTGTTACAAAACTTAATAAGAAGGAAATTACTCATAAGCCACACCCATATTGAAATTCTGCAGTCATCACTGATAACAAGTTTCCATTTGCTCACCTTTCACATATCATTACTGAATAAGTGTCTTATTTTTCTTGAAGGCTATCATGAAAGCACAAAAGAGATAGATAGATAGGTGATGATAGATAGATAGATAGATAGATAGATAGATAGATAGATAGATAGATAGATAGATAGAAAGAAAGAAGTAGATGGGTAGGTAGGTAGATAGATTAACTGGTTGATTCTTTTCTTCAAGAATATAAAGAACTGGACTGATTTTTTGGAGAGAGAATTACATGTTTGGAAAGATCTGAACATAGTCTGATTAAAGAGAGTTGAAAAACTGAAAAGGGTAATGTCGAGTTGTAGAACTAATGGGAATCTATGCCCCACTTCTTTTTATTAGGAATGCCCTGAAATGGTTTATTTTTCTCTCTATCCATTTGCATTTATATTTTGTGATACATCTGTTTACATCATGTGTTGTCAGGTTTTAGTGTCTTTTTTTTTTCTTCTCTTTTTTCTTTTTTTTTTTTTTTTTTAGGGCTGTACTGTGGCATATGGAAGTTCCCAGGCTAGCAGGGGGTCAAATCAGAGCTACAGCTGCTGGCCTATGCCACAGCCACAGCAATGCGGAACCTGACTACATCTGCGACCTACACAACTCATGGCAACACCAGATCCTTAACCCACTGAGCGAGGCCAGAGATCAAATCCACATCCTCATGGTTACCAGCCGGGTTTGTTAACCATTGAGCCACAAAGGGAATTCCCTTTTTACCTGTTTCTGATGAACTCAAAGGCACCTAAGACTTCTCTTAAATGTGCTTAATTCGGTTGTATCAAAAGATATTTCAGTGAAGTTTTTTTTTTTGCTAGTAATCATGTAAATTCAATTAATAAAGAAGCTTCATCCACTTATCTATTTTACTCAGCAAATTGTTGGACAATGCTAATGCTGAAACAAACAAGGAGCCAGTGTCGAGATGCTTTCTCAGAGAGAACACTTTGATAATTACCATAAAGGCAACAAAGGTTGGGTGAAATAGTTAGTATTAATCTCCTTGGGCTGCCACAACAAAATACCATAGAGTGGTGGCTTAAGCTGGAGAAATTTCTTATATTTCTGAAGATTGGAAGTCCAAGATCAAAGTGTCAGCAGAGATAATGTCTGTTGCAGCCTCTATCCTTAGGTTGCAGGTGGCCACCTTTTCCCTATACACTCACATGGCCTTTCCTTTGTGCCTTCTTAGAGAAAGAAGGAAAGAACTGATGCCTCTTCTCATAAGGACACTAATCCTGCTAGATCAGGGTCCCACCCTGATGACTCTCATTCAAGCTATATTACTTCCTTACTCCAAATACAGCCACACTGTTGGGTTAAAATTTCAATATATGAATTTTGAGGAGACACAAACATTCAGTTCATAACAGTTTATTAGAGAGACTAAGGATGGTAAAAAAAAAATCAGGAAATATGCTCATTGATTTACACATTTATTGAGTGTTCAGTGTTGAGTAGGACTGTGTAATGCAGAGAAAAGAAAGTCACACACAGCAGCAACAGATATGGTTCTTCAGGTAATGTCTTGTTTTTGCTTCCTCTTTTCCTAGTGGCGGATGTTTCAAAACCTACTTTCTGAGTGGTGCATTCATAGTCTGGAGCTATGGATATATGTCCAACTCTGTCCTCATCACCCTTTCACTAAAATCCATAGAGAAAGAGAATAGAAGGTAAAGGGAACCCAGCTTACAGAGTTTCTGCATTTCAAAGTTGGTATCTGTAGCGGCCTCAAGAAAACCCTTCTATTCATTGCACTAGATACTGGGCTCCCAATAATGGATCTTACACAGTGGTTAGGTTCTAAAGACAACACATAAGCTAAGTGTGCAAAGAATGGGACCACAAAAATCATAACATCAGCCATGTGACTTATGTCCACATCAACTGATAATGTTTGTCCTGTACTTGGATGACAATCTTTTTTAAAAAAACAAATATCTATATTTAGCCAGCCTAATGATATCATTTCCATTGTTAGCTACTAATATATACATGTACATTATAAATATAATCTCTAAGATTCAGGCTTGTAGTAGTTTCTTACAGTATACTAGGGCACATTATTCAGTATAATTTGGTCACTATCATTTTACGAAGAGAGAACCACAGCATCGGAATATTAATGAAATGAAGAGCAAGAGAGAGAAATCTAAGAATTACATTTGAGTGCTAAGTACCAGGCAGTATTTTCAGTGCCTGGCCAGGAGGCATCTCATGGAATTTTCCAAACAACCTCATGAGTAGGTACATTATCATATCTATTTTACATCTAAGGCAGAGGGAGAGTAACTAACTTGCCCAAGCCCACGCAAAGGGCTGGCCTTGTAATCTTATTCCAGAGTTTCTGACCCTTATATACTACAAGGAGCTGCTTATCAGTAAGGCAGAGAAAGAATTTGATTAAAGCAAAAATTTACCTGTGATAAAATAATTACTCCCTTTTTGACTTTTACAGCTTCATCTTCTTATTTCTCAAAGTGCATCATAAGAATATTTCTTATAATTACTAGTAGACCAAAGTGGAAAAAACACCCATGCTACATGTCTCTGGTCTATTTAGGAAAATAAAGAGAGAATGAAAGTCTAGTAGCAAAGAAGAAAGAAAATTATTTTTGCATATTTTTACATATGATTAAGAATCAGCCTTGTATTTCCCTCTTGTGAGCAGTGTCCTAAAGACCTGCCGTGTCTACCATGTTAAGTGTGAGTTCAAGAGATTAGGGGCACTGATGGGCATCTGGTTCACTGTTATTTCCTTCTCCTTGCAACCTCGCATCGCTATACATCTGTTTTGTTGATTCAGAAGAGCACTTGAGATGCTTTACAGTTGATTTTGACAAGTGCTACAATTTGATAGAGGAAGATAATTCTTGCTGAGATGATTTTCAAAGTACAGAAATTATACTTTTGAGTAGATAGTACCTTTCTTTATGATCAGAATTTCATTTAATATACAGAACACTTAAGCTTGGTAATCAAATTTCCCTTTTTCTGAAAAAAAGTGATGGCTGTCTTTGATCTCATGTTAAAGCATTACACATTAAATCTTATTCTTGATTCTGATTGTTTTCTTTGTTGCAGATAAAGCATGTCTGCCAAATTTAAAGATAGCAGATTTACGAAATGCTATATGAATATGAAGTGGTATTATTAATTAGATGAGTCTCCTGATCATGCGACTGAACTGATTGATGAGGTCCCACAATGTACATTTTCTGCAGGCCTCCAAATCCACTAAACTGAGAATTAATCAGTTGTGCCTTAAAGACCATAGATTTATTAAGAGAATAATCACTATAAAGAAGCAAAACATGGATATAATTTTAATTTATATTTTAAATTATTTTTTATCATGTATAACTTCCTATTAGTTCATTATAAAAGAATATTTTAATATTTGATATTTGAATTATTGATAAAGAATTAGGATTGATTTGTATTGTTTCAACTAATGCTATGCCAAAAGTTGACAAAATTTCAAATATCATCAAGAATTATCTAATGTAATTCAAGATTCCAACTTTTTTTTAAAGGAAATTGAATACTTCAGTGCTTTGGGATCTCAGCCCTGTTTGCAAGGTTCTTCTCAACATAATATCCTCAGTAATTAAAGCCTTTATTATGGATGTGATGGAAACTAAAACCTATCTGTACCCTCACATCGGAAAATCATTTCTAGACATTCTATTCCTCTTTGTATAATTTTACACATTATATGTGAAAATAAATAGAAATACATATTTAATTTGGGATGGGTTGCACAGTTACACTGAATGTTACTGATGTTGGTACTTCAAAGCAGTTCAACAGCACCTCCGAATCTTTATCCTGCTACCTGGGTCTGCTGTTGTCAGTGTGCTTTCTCCTGATTCCCTAACCAGCAATCTAAATTCTAGAACCAACAAATAATCCTTAATAGAATTTCTGAAGTGGGTTTCCTCAATCCAACATAACTTACTTTTTCGCCATGGCTGTGGCATGCAGAATTTCCCAGGCCAGGGATCAAACCCATGCCATAGCAGTGACAACACCAGGTCCTTAACCCACTGTGACCAAAGGGGAACTCCCTCAACATGCATTATTAAATAATCCTTGCTCTTGTTCTATGGCTAGGAAGAAAGAATGGATATACTTATATGTCTAACTAATTCATTTTGCTGTATACCTGAAACTAGCACAACATTGTAAGTCAACTAAACTGAAATAAAATTACATTAAAAAATAAACAAAGTTGTTTCTTATTTTTCTTTCTTACAAACAAAGTTTGAGGATCCAGTTTCTCTGTATCTTCAACAATATTGTCTCCCTTTTGGATGGTAGCTATTCTCTTGGGTATGTAGTGTCATCTCATGTTGTAATTTTCATTTCCCTATTCAATAACAAGATAGAACATCTTTTCATTTGCTTATTCCCCCTTTATATATCACCTTTGGTATTTATTCACTCTTTTTGCATATTTTTTATTGGGTTGTTTGTCTTTTTTTATAACTCACCAAATTCTTCATATATTCTGAATACAATTACTTATCAGATATATGATTTGCAAATATGTTTTCAGTCCATGACATGCTTGTTCCTTTTATTAAGGACTATCTTTGAAGGCAAGGGCTTAAAATTTTGATGAAATCCACTATATATTTCTCTTATGGACCATGAAGTGTTCTATCAAGTTGTTAATAGTTCTGTTTAATTCTTCTATCTTCTTTTTTTTTTAATTTTTTTACGACACCCATGGCACTCAGAAGTTCTCAGGCCAAGGATCAAACCCATGCCACAGCTGTAACCACAGCTGCAACAGTGACAATGCTGGATCCTTAACCCACTAAGCCATGAGGGAACTCTGATTCTTCTATATTCTTACTAGTTTTTTTATTTGTGCTATAGACTACTGAGAAGTATTATAATTGCCAACCATACTTGTTGAATTATTTGTCCCTTAAATTACATGTTTTTGTTTTATGCTTTTTATTGTTCTTTTGTAAGGTATATATATATATTTATGATTGTTATATATCTTCTTTATTCACTCATCTTTTTATCATTATGAAACACTGAGCTTTGACTCCTCTAATACTTTTTATATTAAAGTCTTTTCATACATTAGTATTGACATTCCAGGTATTTTACAGTTATTGCTTACATCATATATCTTTTTCCATACTTTGAATTTCAATCTATTTGTGTTTGAAAATAAACTGTTTTATAGATAGCCAACAGCTGGATCATACTGTTATATAGTATGACAATCTCTGATTAGCTTTTATTTTGAAAAATTTTTTCAGTAAGTGTAGGATTACAGGTTGTCCTTTTTAAGTGCTTCAGTACTTTAAAGAATATGACTCTACTGTTCTTTCTGATATTTCTGACAAGAAGTCTGGTAAAATTCTCTCTTTATATGCTGTGTCATTTTCACTTGGTTAGCCTTCATAATTTTTTTCTATCATTTGTTTTTGGCAGCTTGAATATGATGTACCTAAATAAATGTGTGTATGTGTGTGTATGTTCATGTGTTTGTGCATGTGCATATGATAATATTTATCCTGTTACCAGTGCCCAAGTTTTTTGGGTATGTGTCTTAATGTCTTGCATTATTTGGGGGGAGGTTTCTATCCATCAACTAGTCAAGGATTTTTTTTTCTTCCTTTGATCTTTCTCTTCTCCTTCTTCTTCTTCTATCTTAAATATTTTGGTCTGTTCAAGAGACATTTCTGGGTGGGGAGCGGGATTTTGTTCTTTCCCTGAAGCAGTAGCTGATGCTTTCTCATTGGCTGCATACTGAAGGGAACTTTCTCTAATTCCCTGCCCTGCTCCCAATCTTTCCCATGAACACCTAGAGGAGGTAATGAAATACAGTCTATGAGTTTGCCCCAAGTCCCCTTTTATTCTAGGGTTCACAGTTCTATAGTGTCACTCTAGCCCACACTCAGCCTTTAGAAATCTGTTAACAATTTAGCTGATTTCTCAACCATTTGTGTGGCAGGCAGCACAGTTTTCCTAGCACACTGGCAAAGGTAAGACCATCCGTGCATCCTCTCCCTTAAAAGAGCATATTCTTCCCTGGATTTTAGGATACTCAGTTTCCTTGTCATTCAGATCTCAGATAATTTTTCTTAAGTTATACTTTAGAGTTTATCTAGCTTTTTCTCATAGTTTGAGGTAGATGCAACATTCCTTCTTGCTTATTACATCCTAAGAAGAAGAATTTCTAACATGTGCTTTTAGTAGAGGCTTCCCATTAGGAGACCCTAGCTCTTGGTGTAAGATGAATCACATTCATGTTCCATGATTTCTCTTTAATTTGGAAGTGATTGAGATCAATTACACTAATTTTGTAAGTGTGAGATGTGAGGCCAGGATCTGTTGGCAGCTATGTTCCTTGGTGAATGAAGAAAGCAGATGTGTGAAAAAGAGGCTCACATAGAGAGAGAAACAGAGATACTAAGAGCATGGATGATAGTCCATAACCTGGATTAATTTGTGTCTGGGACCAGCTGATCAGATTTTTTAATCCAAATCTTCTGCCTGGCATGCAAGGGTCACAGTTATTTGGCCTCAACCTGCTCTTTCAAGCTCATCTCTCACCACTTCTTTTTATGCACCTCAATGTGAAGTTTGTCAAACAGTCCATATTAGATTGCTCATAGATATCTAACTGGATTTCTTACTTCCACGCTTACCTTTCTGCATATATTCTTACCACAGCAGTCAGAGAGATGCTTTTCAATCCTAAGCTAAACTTGTCACTTCTATGGTACAGTAGCTTACCATCTGAACAATCACCTGTAAGGCCCTACATGATATGACTCCTACTGGCCCACCTCACTCAGTGTTTCCATTCTCATTCTTGTTCATTCTATTTCAGTGCACTGTTTTTGCTGGTCCTTAAATGTATCAGAAACTACTCCTGCCCCAGGGACCTGGCATTTAACTGCTGTTATCTCTTCCTCTGGACCCTACCACCATCAGCATGCACATGTGAACAGACAGACATAGACGCAGGCACATATACATACACACACACTCTTTCTCTCACTCTCTCATGTATAAATATAAGTGTAATAAGAGTGGAATGTACCCATTTATCTGGGCATAATAATCAGGAATCTACTCTAACATCACCTTATCAGTTATATTTAGTCCATCCAAATGCCCTACTTAAAAATATCATCATCTTCTTCTCACAAAAGCAGAACACAGTAATCTCTCTCTTCCTTTGATGTTTTATTTTTCTCCATAGCACTTCTCCTCATCAGACATACTATTTTATTAGTTTATTTGCTTATTCTATGTGTTCCCTACTGGATAATAAGCTCCATGAGGTTAGAGAATTTTTTTTACCATATTACTCACATTACATTTCCAAAGAACTAAGAGATTCCTACATCACAGTAGACAGGTAATAAATATTTGCCAAATGAATGAATGATATTTCATACTTTTACCATTTCCAATTCAACACGTAATTCTCTCTGGATAAAATGGTTTCTCATTGTCTATTGGACAAGCTGTAATACATATTTCATGATTCAAATTAACCATATTCTTTTCCTTGCACTATAAATTACCATAGAATAATAATGTGGTTTATTATTCTGTATTTTATTTGGCCACCATATCATGTATATAGCTTATTATAACTACCCACCATCACAATTAATTACATAATTATCTTTTCAGAAATTGTGTCTTTTTCATCATCATATGTCCAACAGCTCAGTGTGGGGACCTAGGGACTGTTTGTTGAATTTGGTGAGTGAATTGAACCCATTATCTTTTCTCCCAAATCTGCCTTCCCTGGAACCAAGTTATTTTTCAGTCAAACTAATAAGAAACTTGAACTCTTTCCTGAAGTCCCACCCCAAATACTGATTGGTAGCTGTCTTGTTGATAACTATCTCTAAGTCAAGGTTTTATCAATATGTCAGTTTTGCATGCACACTTTTTCTAAGTTATATGTAAAAGATGATAACTGAAACTTAGTCAAATCACACTTGACAGTGAAGATTTTCTTTAGAAAAGGAACTATCAATTATTGGATTTTGTCAACACCTGACTGTTGTTATTATGTTTTCTGATTAACTCATATTTGCATCACCCATTTTTAAACTGTGTTTCAGAACATTTTTAAAATGCTTATTATAATTTCCCTGCTCCTAGACATCTTTAGGTAAATACCTATATAATAGCCATTGAACAGTTTGAAAGGAAAATAATATAATAAAATTAATATTTTACCCATGTGACTTAGTTCAGGCCATTATGATGGAAATATTTGCATCTCATTAAAGACAAAGACCTTGTCCTTAGCTTTCTCTTCCTCCTCTCTACTCATTAGAAATAGAAACCTGGAGGATCCAAGGAAGCAATGATGTGAGGGTTGCAGAGTGGCTCACCACCTTGGGTCAATGGATGGCTCCCTGGAAAAGAGTTGCCTATATGCCTTGGACTTTTACAGATGAGAGAAAAAACAAAAACAAAAAAACTTAGGTCTATTTTTACCAGTTCATTAGGGTTTCTTTGTTACAGAAACATGGCCTGTACATTAACGTATCATGTAAAGATGTAATGAAAGTCTTCAGTGGCTTCCTAACAGTCTTAGGAGAAATGCTAAAATCCTTCCCCTGGCTCATAAGGTTCTGTGTGGTGTGGTTCCTGCCTGTTTCTCAAGCCTTACCTTGAGACACTCTCCTGGCGCCCCACCCTGTTCTAGCCTCTAAAAGCCTTCCAGGAGTGTCCTGCACATTACAGGGTCTTTCCATGTGCTTTTTCTTCTTCTTGGAAGGTTCTCTCTCTACCCAACAAATTTGCTCTTGTGCATCCACACTTATCATTGACATCTTAGCTCAAGTTGAATGTTCTCATGAAAATATTCCTTGACCCCACTATCCAGGTCACATTCTTTCTTTATAATTTTTTTTTCTGAGAAGACAAATGCTTATTGCAGGGCTGTGTGTGTGTGTGTGTGTGTGTGTGTGTGCGCACGTGCGTGTGTGTGTATTCTTTTTCTCACATTATCCTCCCTCATGTTCCATCACAAATGACTGGATATAATTCCCTGTGCTATACAGCAGGATCTCATTGCTTATCCATTCCAAATGCAATAGTTTGCATCTGTTAACCCTAAACTCCCAGTCCATCCCACCCCCTCTCCCTCCCCCTTGGCAACCACAAGTCTGTCCTCTAGGTTCATGAATTTCTTTTCTGTGGAAAGTTTCATTTGCGCCATATATTAGATTCCAGATATAAGTGATATCATTGGTATTTGTCTTTCTCTTTCTGACTGACTTCATTTAGTATGAGTCTCTAGTTCCATCCGTGTTACTGCAAATAGCATTATTTTGTTCTTTTTTATGGCTGAGTAGTATTCCATTGTGTATATTTACCATGTCTTAATCCATTTATCTGTGTTGATAGACATTTAGGTTGTTTCCATGTCTTGGCTATTGTGAATAGTGCTGCAGTGAATATATGTGTGCATGTATCTTTTTCAAGGAAGGTTTGTACAGATATAGGCCCAAGAGTGGGATTTCTGGGTGATATGGTAGTTATATATTTAGTTTTCTAAGGTAGCTCCTATTTTCCATAGTGGTTGTACCAATTTACTTTCCCACCAACAATGTAGGAGGGTTCCCTTTTCTCTACACCTTCTCCAGAATTTGTAATTTGTTGACTTGTTAATGACGGCCATTCTGACAGGTGTGAGGTGGTACCTCATAGTAGTTTTGATTTGCATTTCTCTAATAATCAGTGATGTTGACCATTTTTTCACATGCCTATTGGCCATCTCCTTTTTACAGAAATTTCTGTTCAGGTCTTCTGCCCATTTTTCAATTGGGTGGTTGTTTTTTTTTGCCATTGAGTTGTATATGTTGCTTGTATATTTTAGAAATTAAGCCCTTGTTGGTTGCATTATTTGAAACTATTTTCTCCCATTCCATCAGTGTGGGAGAACATTTCTTTTAATGGTATCTTTTGCTGTGCAAAAGCTTGTCAATTTGATTAGGTCCCATTGGTTTATTTTTGCTTTTATTTCTGTCTCCTTGGGAGACTGACCTAAGACAATATTTGGACAGTTGATGTCAGAGAATGTTTTGCTTGTGTTCTCTTCCAGGAGTTTGATGGCATCTTGTCTTTCATTTAAGTCTTTAAGCCATTTTGAGTTTATTTTTTGTGCATGGTGTGAGGGTGTGTTCCAGTGCCATTGATTCACATGTGGCTGTCCAGATTTCCCAGCATCACTTGCTGAAGAGACTGTCTTTTTTCCCATTTTATATTCTTGTCTCCTTTGTTGAAGATTAATTGACCACAGGTGTCTGGGTTTATTTTTGAGTTTTCTATTCTGTTGCATTTGTCTGTTTTGGTACCAGTACCACACTATCATGACTTAGGCTTTGTAATATTGTCTGAAGTCTGGGAGAGTTATGCCTCCTGCATGGTTTTTGTTCCTCAGGATTGCTTTTGCAATTCTGGGTCTTTTATGGTTCCATATACATTTTTGGATGTTTGTTCTATTTCTGTGAAAAATGTCATGTGTAATTTGACAGGGATTGCATTAAATCTGTAGATTGCTTTGGGTAGTATGTCCATTTTTACGATATTAATTCTTCCAACCCAGGAGCATGGAATATCTTTCCATTTCTTTGAATTCTCTTTAATTTTCTTGATTAAGGTTTTGCAGTCCTCAGCATATAAGCCTTTTTCACCTACTTGGTCAGGATTATTCCTAGGTTATTTAATATTTTGGGATGCAATTTTAAAAGGTATTGTGTTTTTATATTCCTTTTATAATTTTTCATTGTTAATATACAGAAATGCAAATAATATCTGAATGTTAATATTGTATCCTGCTACTTTGATGATTCATTGATCAGTTCGAGAAGTTTTTGTATGGAGTCCTTAAGGTTTTCTATATATAGTATCATGATATCTGCGTACAATGACAATTTTACCTCTTCTCTTCCAATATGGATACTTTTTATATATTTTGTTTGTCTGATTGCTGTGGCTAGGACTTCCAATACTTAGTTGAATAAAAGTGGTGAGAGTGGGCATCCTTGTCTTCTTCCAGATTTTAGCAGGAAGGGTTTCAGCTTTTCTCCTTTAAGCATTATATTTGCTGTGGGTTTGTCATAAATGGCTTTTATTATGCTCTATACCCACTTTGGTAAGAGTTTTTATCATGAATGGATGTTGGACTTTGTCAAATACTTTTTCTGCATCTATTGAGCCTACAATATGCTGTCTACAAGAGGCTTGTCTTAGGGCAAAGGACACATGTAAAATGAAAGTGAGGGGATGGGAAAAGATATTTTATGACAATGGAAAAGATAGGAAAGCAGGAGTTGAAATACTCATATCAGACAAAATAGACTTTAAAATGAAGGTCATACATTATAGAGATACCTTAGAAATCAGTACCTAGAAAGAACTACCATGTGACCCAGAAATCCCACTATTGGGCATATATCCGGACAAAACTTTCCTTAAAAAAGACACATGCACCCGCATGTTCATTGCAGCATGATTCACAATAGCCAAGACATGGAAAGAACCCAAATGTCCATCAACAGATGATTAGATTGGAAAGATTTGGTATATACGCACAATGGAATACTTCTCAGCCATAAAAAAAGAACAAAATAACGCCATTTGCAGCAACATGGATGAAACTAGAGACTCTCATACTGAATGAAGTAAGTCAGAAAGAGAAAGACAAATACACCATATGATATCACTTATATCTGGAGTCTAATATACAGCACAAATGAAACTTTCCACAGAAAAGAAATTCATGGGCTTGCAGAATAGACTTGTGGTTGCCAAGGGGGAGGGGAAGGGAGTGAGGTGGTTGGGGAGCTTGGGGTCAATAGATACAAACTATTGCCTTTGGAATGGATTAGCAATGAGATCCTGCTGTGTAGCACTGGGAACTATGTCTAGTCACTTATGATGGAGCATGATAATGTGCGAAAATAGAATGTGTACATGTATGTGTAACTGAGTCACCATGTTATACAGTAGAAAAAAAATTTTATTAGGAAATAACTATTAAAATAATAATGATAATAAAAGCTGAGATGATAAAATAAAAAAATTATATAAAATGAAGGTCATAAAGAAATACAAAGAATGACACTTTTTAATGATAAAAGGATACATTCAAGAAGAGGATATTACAATCATCAATATATATGCCCCCAATATAGGAGCATCCAGATACATACAAAAAAATACTAACAGACATAAAGGAGAAACTGGTGGGAATACAATAATTGTAGGAGACTTTAATACCCCACTCAATGGACAGATCCTCTAGACAGAATATCAATAAGGCAACAGAGATCCTAAATGACACAATAGAAAAGTTAGACTTAATTGACATTTTCAGGACATTATATCCAAAAAAAATCAGAATATACATTTTTTCAAGTGCATGTGGAACATTCCCAAGGACTGACTACATACTGGGGCTCAAAACTAACCTCAACAAATTTAAGAATATAGAAATTATTTCAAGGATCTTCTCTGACCACAGTAGCCTGAAAGTAGAAATCAACCACAGGAAAAGAAATGAGAAAAAACTGACTACATGAAGACTAAACAACATGCTACTAAAAATCCAATGGGTCAAGGAAGAAATCAAAAGGGAAATTAAAAAATACCTGAGAGAGATGATAATAAAAACATAGCTATTCAAAATCTATGGGATGCTGAAGAGCAGTGCTTAGAGGGAAATTCATAGCGACACAGACCTTCCTCAAAAAAGAAGAAAAATCTCAAATAAACAACTTAACCCACCACCTAAATAAATTAGAAAAAGAAGAACGAACAAAACTTAAAGTCAGCAGAAGGAAGGAAATCATAAAGATCAGAGAATAAATCAATAAAATAGAGATTCAACATAATAGAAAAAAAAATCAATAGATTCAAGAGTTGGTTCTTTGAAAGGATAAAAAAAATTGACAAAACTCTGGCCAGACTCACAAAGAAGAGGAGAGAAAGAACTCAAATAAACAAAATAAGAAATGACAAAGGAAAAATCTCAACGTATACTGCAGAAATACAAAAAGAACATAAGAGAATACTATGAGCAATTATACACCAACAAATTTGACAACCTAGAAGAAATGGACAACTTTCTAGAGACATACAGCCCACCAAAACTGAATCAAGAAAAAAATAGATCAATTGTACAGATTGCTCACTAGAAATGAAATTGAATATGTAATAAAAATAATCCCTACAAACAAAAGTCTGGGACCAGATGGCTTCATAGGCAAATTCTACCAAATATACAAAAAGAAACTTGCACCCGTCCTCCTTAAACTTTTCCAAAAGTTTGAAGTAGGAACATGCCCAAAGACATTCTACGAAGCCACCATTACCTAATACCAAAACCAGACAAAGATACTACCAAAAAAGAAAATTATAAATCAATATCTTTGATGAATATAGATGCAAAAATTCTCAACAAAAATTTGGTCAACCAAATCCAACAATGTATAAAAAAGATCATACACCATGACCAAGTGGAATTCACCCCAGGTTCACAAGGATGGGTCGAAATATGCAAATCAATCAATGACATATACCACATTAACAAAAGAAAAGTAAAAAATCAAATGATCATCTCAATAGATGCAGAAAATTTTTTGTTAAAGTTAGTTGATTTATAATGTTCCTTTAATTTCTGCTGTGTGGCAAAGTGACCTAGATATAGATATATACGTTATTTTTTATACAATCTTCCATCATGTTCTGACACAAGAGACTGTACACAGTTTCTTGTGCTGTACAGTAGGACCCCATTACTTATTCTTTCTAAATGTAATAGTTTGCATCTACCCAATCCCAAATTCTCTGCCCATCCCCTTTTCTCCTCCACCTCCACCCAGGCAACCACAAGACTGCTCTCCATGTCCATGATCTGTTCCTCTTTTGGAGATAGGATCATTTGTGCCATATTTTAGATTCCACATATAAGTGATTATCATATGGCATTTGTCTTTCTCTTTCTGACTTACTTCACTTAATATGAGACTCACTAGCTCCATCCATGTTGCTGCAAATGGCATTGTTTTCTCCTTTTATCATTCTTTATAACTTTAATAGTATCCCACTTCCATCCTTCAGAGCACTTATCTCAGTTATTTTGCATTCATTTGTGTGGTCATACAAATAGTGATCCTCTGTTAAGCTGTAAGCTACATGACAGCCAAATGATGCTTGCTTGAGCTCATCACCATGACCTCAGACCTAGCACAATGCCTAGCTTCTATCGGCAGTACACTAAATAGGTTAAATGAATGAACATGATGTTATTAATGATGTCTTTCTACACATGATGCTTTTCCATTGCTAATTCACTCTATATGGTTTCCATCCTCTCCCACACTCTCACTGCTCATACTCTGATCACTCCTCCATAATATTTCCCTATAAAAATAGTGAATGTTGACCATAGATAGAGAATTGGATTTTGCTGCATTATCAATAGGTAAATCAGGAGACTAGAAATGACATTTTCAAAATTAATATGCAAAATGAAAGTTTTTGTTTGTTTGTTTGTTTGTCTTTTTGCTATTTCTTGGGCCGCTCCCATGGCATGTGGAAGTTTCCAGGCTAGGGGTCTAATCCGAGCTGTAGACACAGGCCTACGCCAGAACACAGTAACGCGGGATCCGAGCCGCGTCTGCAACCTACACCACAGCTCACGGCAACGCCGGATCATTAACCCACTGAGCAAGGGCAGGGACCGAACCCGCAACCTCATGGTTCCTAGTGGGATTCGTTAACCACTGCACCACGACGGGAACTCCCGCAAAATGAAAGTTTTAGAACAAACATGGGCAAGTCACTGGAAAAAAAATGAGCCCAGTCACCATATATCCATTGCAAAATACTTTATCAGAAATTTATGAGAGATTAACCCCTCTCATATCAGTCACTTGATAATTACAATTTTGCTAGGTATAAACATTGACTAGGTCAATCAGTAATTTACCCAATTAAGATTTCTTAAACTATTTTTTCCTAGAAAATACATTTAAGATTTAAGAACTAGTCCTAATATGCAATTTTGCTGTCTTCTAGAAATCTAGAAAACATAGTGTCTCATATATCTAGTCTTTTTTAGAACTATATTACATATTATTCTTATATAAATAATGAAGGAAAGACAAGCAAAATAACACACCACGCTCTGTAGTACTAACACAAATTCTTTGACAATGCATTTATGTTCTCATGCATCAAAAACTTTAGTGTTTCTCTTTAAAAATAATTTCAAAACATTAGTCTGGTGAATTATATTTTATTAACTGGTAAATCAACTGGCTCTAAAGGGCATAGAAAAAAGCGGAGGCATGCAATTTGTAATTACACTCTCCATTCAATACACCATCCGTTGTTAGCAATACATATACTAACATTTCTTTGGTTAAATGTAAAGTGTTTTATTTGTTTATATTCCACTGAGAAGTGAAATAAAATGGGTTTATCACAAGTAATTGGCATTTGCAGAATAAATCAGGAGGAATTTTCTAAGATCTTATTTGCATCCAAGAATCGATACCTTGTGTGACTCCAACAGAATAGTAAATATTTCAGTTTGGTCTCAGAGAAATCTGCCTGTGGTGAGTATGAGAAGAAAGATATATGAACAGCCCTTTATAAAACTGTGAGAGACATGCAACTTCCACACATTTAGTTGTTTTTGTGTGCTTAATAAGCATATTTATTATAAAAGTCACTGGAATTTGGCAAAAGTCTGTTCTTTTGTTCTTCTAGTAGACAGCAGCTGGCATCTGATAATATTGTTCTCAAAATTTTTAGTTTTATTTTAAAATTCTTATATTCTAGTATTAGGAGTGCATGGTAAGTACTAAAAAACAATATTTGGCTAAAATTTACACAAGAATATCAGTTATTGGTGGATATATTATTATTATTCTTTTCTAGGTTTCTTTTAAAATATAGTTATTAGGTTAATTAAAATATTTAATTTACTTTGGTTATAAATTTTATTTATTTATTTATTTATTATTATTTTATTATTTTATTTTATTTTATTTTATTTTCCCACTGTACAGCAAGGGGATCAAGTTATCCTTACATGTATACATTACTTTTTTTTTTTCCCCACCCTTTGATCTGTTGTGACATGAGTATCTAGACATAGTTCTCAATGCTACTCAGCAGGATCTCCTTGTAAATCTATTCTAAGTTGTGTCTGATAACCCCAAGCTCCCAATCCCTCCCACTCCCTCTCCCATCAGGCAGCTACAAGTCTGTTTTCCAAGTCCATGATTTTCTTTTCTGTGGAGATGTCCATTTGTGCTGTATATTAGATTCCAGTTATAAGTAATATCATAAGGTATTTGTCTTTGTAAATTTTATTATATTTACTTATTTTTTTACTTTCATGGCTGCACCTGCAGCATGTGGAAGTTCCCCTGGTAGGGATAAAATTGGAGTTGCAGCTGCCAGCCTACACCACAGCAATGCCAGATCCAAGCTGCACCTGTGACCTACACCACAGCTTGTGACAACACCACATCCTTAACCCACTGAGCAAGGCCAGGGATGGAACCCACATTCTCAAAGACACTATATCAGGTTCTTAACTTGCCTAGCCACAATGGGAACTTCGGTTATAAATTTAAGTAAAAATACACAATGAGAGTCTTTGATAGGATGCAAGAGCTGTACAATTTTATCTTACATGCAAAATCCAAGAATTAAAAAATACTTTGACATTATGTTACACAACAATATTCCAATAAACTTGAAAGCATAGAGTAGATAAATTCTTGGGAAAATAAAACTTGTCATACTGAAACCTTGATAATCTAATAATAAAAAAATAGAGCTATCAAGAACACAAATGTAAGAGTTTAAAATTTCTTTCCCTTCCATCCCCTACACACCCACACACATACAAAACATACATATTTCCCTATTTCCATATCACCTCCTGCAAAAGGAAATTCTCTCATTTTAATTTTTCTTATTGTCTTCTTTATTTAGTTTTAGACTGAAGCAAAATTGAAGGGAAGATCTGCCCTAAATATTCTCTATGTTCCCCTATTCATCCTCCCTAGTCTATGTGAGCCACTGATCTTTTTACTCTCTCCATAGTTTTGCCTTTTCCAGAAGGTCATATAGTTAGAATCACATAGTAGCCTGTTCAGATTGGCTTTATTCACTTGGTAATATGCATTTATGCTTCCTCCATGTCTTTTCATGGCTGGATAACTCATTTCCTTTTTACTGCTGAATCCTATTCCATTGTCTAGATGTACCACACTTTCTCTATACACCTACATTGGATTCAGGCTTCCTTTTGAGTAAAAACTTGTGTGAGGCAGCTTTCATCAGCCAACATTAATTCCTTGAAAGTCACATAGCTGTAAGCAGCTGACATTCTCCACAGCTGGAGGAATTAGTGGCTGAGTCCTGAAAAGGGATCTGACAGACACATCAGAGCATTTACTTAACTACAGGCTATCCACTGTACCACTCAAACCCATTTGCTTTGTATAGTAAGTTCACCCCATCTGGAAACCCCATCTCAGAGACTCAGGTTGCTCTTCTTCCTGAGGGAAATCTAAGACAACAGTTATTGGGGTGAAATACAGTCCCTGTCACTGAGAAGGGTCCCAAAGCTACAACTTGTACTTACTGTCTTTTTCCTCTACTACCCAGTCTAGATCTAGATCCCCCTCATCTCTGGCCAACCCATTGCCAGTCTAGGTGATGTACATGATGGAGTGACCCAGACTCTCACCCTATATGAGAGACTGAGATTCTTTTCATAATGCCCTTCTCAGGCTGTGGCTGGTGCACGTGTCCATTTACCATAACAATTAGACAATAGAGTGTGAGCAGGACCCTCCCGTGGATCAACTGCGTACTGTGTGTTCTTCTCTGTCTCTGCCATACAAGAGATATCTCACATCTACCTATTGAGGACACCACATCAAATAATGATTGTTGACTTAGGAGATACAAGACAGGATTAAGATGGTGGAATAGAAGAACTGGAGCTCAACTTCTCTCCTAAAAACAACAAGATTACAACAAAATGCTGAGTAATCTTCAACCAAATGGAGCGGAAACTTTCAAAAAGCTATCCTACTCCAGAAGACAAAGAGAAGGCTACATCAAGAGGTAGGAGGGGCGATTACATGATATAAGCAATCCCATACCTCCTGGGTGGGAAGCCCCACAGACTGGAAAGTAACTGTATCATAGAAACTCATCTACAGGAGTGAGAATTCTGACCCCACGTCAAGTCCCCATGCCTGGGGATCAGGCATTGGGAGAAAGAGCCCCTGGTGCATCTGGCATTGAAGGCCAGTGGGCCTTGTGCACGGGAGCTCCACGGAACTAGGGGAAATGGAGACCTCATTCTTAAAGGTGCACACAGACTTTCACATGCACAGGGTCCCAGGGGAAAGCAAAGTTTCCACAGGAATCTGGGTCAGACCTGACTGCAATTGTTGGAGCACCTCCTGGGAAAACAGGGGGTGAATGTGGCTTGTTGTGAGGGAGAGCATTGGAAGCAAAGCTCTTGGGAATATACATCAGCATGCACTTCTTTGGAGATGGCCATTTTGGGAAAATCTGGCCCCACTCATCAGCATTGAGAAGCCCCAGGCCAAACAACAATCCGGGAGGGATCACAGCCCCTCCCATCAGTAAACAGGCTGCCTAAAGACCCCCGAGGCACACAGCCACCTCTAATCTCATCTAGAGACAAAGCCCCACCCACCAGAGGGATAGGAATCAGCTCCACCTACCAGTGGGCAGGCATCAGTCCCTCCCATTGGAAGCCTACAGCAAACCCCCATACCAACTTCAGCCACAAGGAAGGCAGACACCAAAAGTAAGAGAGGCTACAACTCTATTATCTACAAAAAGGTCACCAAACCAAAAACCTATAAAAATGAAAAGACAGAGAACTATAACTCAGATAAGAGAGAAAGGAAAAACCCCAGAAAAACAGCTAAGTGATCAGGAGATTCTCAGCCTCCAGGAAAAAGAGACTGTTGATGCTGAAGATGATGTAAGACATTGCAAATAAACTGCAGGCAAAGATGGATAATTTACAGGAAACACTGAGCAAAGAAATACAAGATATAAAATTTAAGCAAGAAGAGATGCAAAATACAATAACTGAAATTAAAAAAAAAATCATTAGAAGCAACCAACAGCAGAATACAGGAGGCAGAAGAACAAATAAGCAAAGTGGAGGATAGATTAGTGGAAATCATGGATGCAGAACAGAAAAGAGAAAAAAGATTGAAAACAAATGAAGAGAGTCTCAGAGAACTCTGGGACAACATTAAACACACCAACATCCATATTATAGGAGTGCCAGAAGGAGAAGAGAGAGAGAGAAAGGGACAGAAAAAATATTTGAAGAGATAATCACCGAAAACTTCCTTAACATGGGAAAGGAACCACTCACTCAAATCCAGGAAATGCAATGAGTACCATATAAAATAAACCCAAGGAGGAACACCCTGAGACACATATTAATCAAACTGACCAAAATTAAAGACAAAGAGAAAATACTGAAAGCAGCTAAGGAAAAGAAACAAATAACATACAAGGGAACCCCGGTAAGGTTATTGGCAGATTTTTCAGCAGAAACTCCGTAGGCCAGAAGGGAGTGGCATGATATAGTTAATGTGATGAAAGGAAAAAACCTCCAACCAAGATTACTTTACCCAGCAAGGCTCTCATTCAGATTTGAAGGAGAAATCAAAAGCTTTGCAGATAAGCAAAAGCTAAGAGAATTCAGCAACACTAAACCAGCTTTACAACAAATACTAAAGGAACTTCCCTAGGCAGAAAAGGCCACAACCAGAAACAAAAATACCACAAATGACAAGGCTCACCAGTGAAGGTATATATACAGTAAGGATACAAAATCATCCATGCACAATTATGCCACCCAAATCAGAAATCGTGAGAAGAGGAGGGTACAAATGCAGGACACTGGAGATGCACTTGCAATTGAGACCAACAACTTAAAACAATCTCGTATAAATATAGACATATCAAAACTACAGAGTAACTGCAAACCAAAAATCCACAATTGAAACATACACAAATAAGAAAAATCAACTCAAATACAACACTAAAGATAGTCATCAAACCACAAGAGGAGAGAAGAAGAGAAGAAGGGAAGAAAAAAGAGCAACAAAAACAAATCCAAAGCAATTAATAAAATGGCAATAAGAACATACAAATCAATAATTACCTTAAATGTTAATGGACTAAACGCCCCAACCAAAAAACACAGACTGGCTGAATGAATACAAAAACAAGACCCATATACATGCTGTCTTCAAGAGACCCACTTCACTTCTATGGACACATACAAATTGAAAGTGAGAGGATGAAAGAAAATATTTCATGCAAACGGGGATCAAAAGAAAGCTGGAGTAGCAATACTCATATCAGACAAAATAGACTTTTAAATATCTACACACCCAACATAGGTTCACCACAATATATAAGGCAACTGCTAACAACCTTTTTAAAAGGACAAATCGACAACATAATAATAGTGGGGGACTTTAACACCCCACTTACAGCAATGGACAAATCATCCAAACAGAAAATCAATAAGGAAACACAGGCCTTGAATGAAGCATTAAGCCAAATGGACTTAATAGATATTTATAGGACATTCCATCCAAAAGCAACAGAATACACGTTCTTCTCAAGTGAACATGGAACATTTTCTAAGATTGATCACATCCTATGCAACATCACATTCTTGAGGATGGAGCCCTATCTGCTGGTATCATCTATAGGATAATACCCCAGCTTCCCCTTCAATGTGGTACTACCAATCTATCAGACTAGATGTATATAAAGGACCAATGGATCACATGATTATATGCTCACTGTAACACATTCTTTATAACTCCTTACTCCAAGGAGATATTATGTTGAATCACATGTCTGTGGATCAAACACTTTGTGAGGTTTTATATAATGGGAGGTGACATTAAAGGAAAGATAAACACATAGGCAGAATATATGTCAATTCCAGTTTGAGGAAATGCTATCCTTTCCAGGATTGAAGTGTTCTATTATAATCACTTCCTAACCAAGTGGCTTGTTGATTTCCTTGAGGGATGGTACTACATCAAGGTCTCGATATTGTAATTTTTGTTGTTAATTGGTTGAATTTTAATAAGCATAAGAAGCTAGATCACTATTGGTGAGTGTGATCCCCTAGTGTTAACCCCAAGCTTATCTTCCACACTCACATTCATAGCTATTCCATTCCTGAGCCCATTGCACCAGCACTGGGGGATACTGGTGATGACAGAAGCTGGCGAATGTCAACTGGCAAGTAATTTTGTTTACTTGTTTGTTTAGTCCTCTTATGTATGGCTACTCTCTGGTAGGCACTAACATATGATACCAAAATCTATACCCATTCTCACAAATATATCAACAGGATCTCTCCTAGTCTTTATCTTCCCTGGTGATCTAGTGATTAGGATTTAGCAATCTCTCTCATAGTCCCCTGTGTCCCAAATTTTCAATTTTTTCTCCTTTTGGCTACTGACCAACCTGCCAAGCCATTTGCCTCTGCTCATAGGTCCATAAATATTTTTTTAAATCTTAGGTCACTTCTTTTTCTCTACAAAGTGAATTACCAATCGAAGTGAATTCTCCAATCAAAGCTCTTCCCACTGATGTTTTCTTATCAGCACTATCTTCCAATCCATCTGTGAATGGAGTTGAAGTTGAGTTGCAGTCCATTTTCCAGTTTGCACACATATTTATGAAGGAAGCGTGGCCTTTTTCTGCCTCTAGCAGCTGGTCCTAAGGAGCCTCCATCCCCTGTGCTATCATAGATATGAACTTAGGAAAAGCATTTGTGCAAAGGTGATGATGACATGGGTTACTTGTGTGCTTTGGCCCTGCTGGTGCACAACTTCTAATGTATCATTTCCAAATAAAAATGGATTGCTTCTGGTCCTTATAACTGGGAGAGAACTGCAGCTCATGTTGGACAGTTCAGGCTGCATGATCACTTGATACCCTATGGTTAAATGCTTCATCTCTACTAGGGCCCACTAACAATCCAGGAGATGTTTTTCTAGTAGTTTACAGTTTTCTGATGCAGATGGTATGATGCTGTTCCAGATCTTAGGGGTTTGCATTGTGACTCTCCGACTGGAACTTGCCATAAAGTCCGCATGATAACTTTTCTTTCCACAGTTATGCAGAGATCATATGGTCCAAGCAGCAGGGCTTCTTGCACCACAGCCTGCACATGCTGTAGAACACCATTCTGCTCTGGGAACCACTCAAAGAAGGCAACCTTCTGTGTCACCTAACACACTGGTTGGAACAACATTCCATAATTTTGAAATTTCATGTCTTTAGAACTTAAAAAAAGGCCATCAAGCACTGTGCTTCCTATGTAGCAATGAAAATGCAATAATTTGTCCTTTATTAGAGGGGATATCCTGCCATGCCCTATATTATGGATCCCTAAAGATCATACTGATGTTGTGGATCCTTTCTTGATCCTAAACCTTCAAGCACATGGGCTTACCATGCTTGGGCCTCCAATGTACTCATGATTTCCTGATCATCAGGCCTTATTAATATGATGAACTTAATATAGTGAACAAGCACTTTTCTCTGCTATCTGGAGACAGTGCAGAACCCATTGGACTATTTTACAACAGAAGGTGGAAGTGTTAACATAGACTTGGGGAAAGGCCATAAATGGTTATTACCATGGGCTGAGTTGTGTCCTCCCAAAATCCATATTTTAAAGCCCCAACTCCCACAGTAAGTACATTTGGAGCAGAGTTTTTAAGGAGGTAATTAAGGTTAAATGAGGTCATAAGGATAGTGCTCTAATCCAGTAGGACTGGTGTCCATACATGAAGAGAGAGAGATACCAGGAGTGTGCCCATACAGACGACAAGCCCTGTGAGGATGCAGTGAAAAGGCAGCCCTCTGCAAGTTAGAAAGAAAAGTGTCCCCAGAAACTATCCCTGCTGGCACCTTGATCTTGGTCTTCCAGCCCCCAGAACTGTAAGAAGATAAATTTCTGTTGTTTAAGCCATCATCAGACACTACTTCAGGCTCACATGAATGCAAACTAATTTGGTTCTCTTTCCTGATGGTGATAAAAAAGAACACATTCACTAAATCCATGGTCATGTACCTGAGGCTGAATTGATCCACTCTAGCAAAAATACCACATAAGGCAGCACAGAGGCTGCAACTGGTGCTACAAAATACCTCACATAGCATAGCAGCTGTATTTGAGTTTACAGTAATCTTTGTTATCTGCCATGATCCAGCTGGTTATTGTAGGAGTCAGAGTTGTGAGTTAACAAAAAGTATGTTATTTACCAGCACTCCTCCAGGTTTTAAGCAACAGTACAAATGTTTGCCAGTCTCTTAAGAATACAATATACTTTTAATTTACTATTTTGGCCAAGGAGGTGAGGACTGGGATATCAAAGCATCCTCTTGGCCTCTCTCATTATAACAGCTCTAACCCCACACCTAAGCCAAGGGCCTGGTGTGAGGGTTCTGACAACTACCAAGTTATGCGTTTGGAGTTACACATTTGGAGAATTAGGAAATAAACATGAGGTGGGTTCGTATAGCTAGTAGACCCATTGTGAGTCAGATACAGGCCACAGCTCCATCTGTTATCTGACCTACATATGCCCCCACTTCAACAGGGGACCCATTATAATGTCTCGGATCCTTGGAAATCAATGTGAATTCAGACCTTGTGTCCGATAGACCTCAAAATATCTTGTTTTCTCATTTCCCCAGTGTACAATGACCTGACTAAATGGCTATGGATGTCTTGTGAAAGAACTGAGAGAATTATTTCCATAAACAATTGTCAGGTTGCAGATTCCTTCCTTGTGGGACCCAGTTTCTTCAGTCAGTGGATTCTCAGTCTGAGTTCCAACTCGAGTTTAAAATTTGGCAAGAGCTTGTGCCTTTGTATTAAGGCAGGATTTCAGCCTCCCGTTCACCTACCCTTGATTTCTCAGTTATATAAATTGAACATGGAGTTCCCGTCATGGCTCAGTGGTTAACAAATTTGACTAGGCACCATGAGGTTGTGGGTTTGATCCCTGGCCTTGCTCAGTGGGTTAAGGATCTGGCATTGCTGTGAGCTGTGGTGTAGGTTGCAGTATGTGGCTTGGATCCTGAGTTGCTGTGGCTCGGGCGTAGGCCGGCAGCTACAGCTTCAATTAGACCCCTAGCCTGGGAACCTCCTTATGCTGCCGGAGCGGCCCTAGAGAAGGCAAAAAAAAAAAAAAATTGAGCATCATTCTTATTGGCTGTTCATCAACCTTGCCCCTAAGAGCACTATGCTCTTTGCAGGTCATACTGTTCTGGTTACTACTCCTACCTTGATACACATCACAATAATTGCCCCTAGCTTCCTTCTGGTACTTAAATGCCTGACATCTCCATCTTTATCAGAAAGCCCAGTTCTATGACATTATCTCCACCTTGGCCTCTAGGGGTCATCCACCCAAACTCTCTGAATTGTGTTACTCCTGTCACAAGGACATTTATCACTGCTTTATTACTAAAGACTATTTAAACAGTAGAGTGTTCTTTAAGCTCTCTTTTGGAACATAATTGGCTGATGGGTTTTCCAGTCTTACACAAGTCCAGCCCTTCTAGCATGCTTTTTGTCCATAAGCCTTTTGATCCCTTCCTCTACCATTTTCCATTGTGCTCTGGCATTTCTACTTCACTTAATGTAGGTCATCATTACAGGCTTCCAAAAGAACCTCAGAATCTCCTGAGTTTCTGCTCATGTTATTTCCTCTATCACACATAAGTGCTCTTCAGTTGATAAATTCTTCCTACCCAACTTTATATCCTATCTCTAATAACCCAGTACCCCCAGGATCCAGTACCCTAAGCACTTTCCTGACTGTTTCCTGTACACAGTGACTTGTGGTTTGTAGTTTCTTTTCTCCCTTAATAGGCCCCGCATGTTTTGAAGAGGAACGTATATGTGAGATGCCTTCAGCCAACATTCCTGGCAACAAATGGATAAATGCCTTTGTCCTGAAAGTTTGATTTGACTGGCATGCCTCAGCTTCTACTACATTGCTAAAATGACACTTCCTACTTGAATAATGAAAGACAAATTTCATTGAAAATTATTTAAAGAAACAGATTAGACTTTATTCAAGACTATTGCAACAAGGAAGAATATTGAACTTGTTGAATATTGAATTCCACTGAAACTAAAGGCAGAATAATTTTTCAGCAGAGAGTGAAAAGTCCTGAGAACCTTAGGGGGGAAACTGTCAATGTGATTAGGTCATCTGTGTTTGCTAATTGGTGCTTTACCCAAGTTAGGATCCTACCCTCCCACAGAGACTGGGAGGTCAGGACACCATCTTCTTGATTACATTTCACAGAGATGGGTCCCAGAACCTTGAGAAAGACTCTCTTGGATGTAAAACTAGCAAGAGGCTGGGAAAAGATTTCCATCTGAAAGGGTCTAAGAAAGAATGTAATTGCAAGTTTTCTAAAGTTAATGCTCTAAGAAAAGGGAGATGGGGCACCTATAGATAGAAACCTGTGTAAAGTTAAGCCACGCTTTGTCTTGTCTTGGTCACTACTCTAGTACCTCCAAACCCTTCTCAACACAGCAATTTGACTAATCCTTTAGAAATAGATCATGCTACGCCTCTGCATAAACCCTCCAATAGTGTTCTCTTTGCCTGGAATGCTTTGCCTCTAGATTTCCATTTGATTGATTTCCTCACTTTTCACTTTCTTACAACAATCACTCCCTTCCCCGTTTCTCATCCCACACTCTTGCATTCCCAATTGCTTTTTCTTTTCTCTATTTTCTTCTTTATCTTAGTACTTAGCACCTTCTAAAACGTGAAATAATTTACACAGTATGTTTATTGTTCACTGTCTCTGCCCACTGGAATGTTAGCTGCACGAGGGTAGAGGTCTATGTTTGGTTTTTTGCTATATCTTAT
>NC_062559.1:30386124-30428624 GCF_016906955.1 Phacochoerus africanus | reverse complement strand
TGTGCACCCAGAATATGATTAAAAAGGGCCTTTTGTGATGATACATAGACACAGAAAAAAATTAATACTGCATGCCCATGTGTTTTATTGGGTGAAACTCTGTAAGGTGAGTTTCATAAAACAAATTTCCAGCCTGTTTGTTCAGCTGGTTTGCCCATCATATTTAACGTTTCTCAGTGCACTAGCACTTATTCTAGATTTTACTTTTGGTTCAAATACTAAGACAATACACTATATTTTCCACCTATCTAGGCATTCCCAAAGTTGCATAAGGAAAATATGGGTTAAGATTAATTTCTTTGATCAGTTATTCATTTTCATTGTTAGTACATCCTTTTAAAATTGCAATAATTAATAAATTATCTAGACATAATTATGTAGCTAGGTCCATATAAATCTAGGGCCTTAAGACAGGCGTCAAGTTATACACAGAAAAAAAATATTTCAAGGCAAACAGGAGTGGAGTATGTAGTATCCATCCTTTAAAGCTCAACTTAAATGTACTTTATTTCAAGTCTTCAATTTAATTATCCTCAAAAGAGGTAACCTTTTTTTTTTCTACTTAAGTCCAACAGTTGCCAAAAATTTAATGTGTGAGTCCTTGATGATAAGTTCGTTGAAGAAAACACCTCTCTCTGATTTACCTTCATATCCCCCCATAGCACCTCACATAGGGAAGGATTTGCTCAGTGAAGTTACTTATTAAATGTTCTTCAGTGAGTAAATAAAGACAAAATTGTTTTAACAAACTATTTGGCAACACATATTCATTACATGCAACTATGTCTGAATTAACTTCAAATAATGTCATTCCACAAAAGATAGACATTGGCTAATGAATTCAAATTTTAAACATTAGCGCCTGATACACGGAATAGAACTCACTAGGTAGGCATATAATAAGAGCCTATTGTATAGGTTATTGGAGAGATTAACAAAGACTGCTTTTCACTTTAGACACCAGTTGCAATTTTGGGCCACTCGCACTTCTGACCGGTCACCTATAAACAGGATTTCCAGGACCTCCTTCTTAGGTTTGATAATTTGGTACAACAGTTCATCAAACTCAGAAAAACATTTATGTTTACTGGCTTATTATAAAGGCTACAAATGCATAGCCAGATGAAGGTGTATATAGGGCAAGGCCCAAAAGAATCCCAAGTACAGGAGCTTCTGTTCCTGTGGAGTTGGGGTATGTTACCTCCTGGCATGTGGATATGCTCCCCAACCTGGAAGCTCCCTGAACCTCTCTGGAGCCCAATCTCCAACTCCCCTTCCCCTTCCTAAAGGTAGGTAGGGAGGGCTGAAAGTTCTCTAATAACTTGGTCTTTCTGGTGACCAACCCCTGCCTGAGGTTACCTAGGGGCCCTATCCTAAGTCACCTTATTGATAGGAACTCAGGTATGACTGAAAATTGCTCATGGTGTGTAATAAACCCTATAGTAGGCAAATGTAATATATAACTGAATTTTAATTATTAATTTAAAAGTTGCACTGAATGAGAAGAAGAAAAATGAAACAGAAAGGGAAAGAAAATAATGCAAGTTTCTATTTTAGATAGATATGGTATAATTCAAAATATATTTGATCTTTGTGGTTCCTAGCACAGAACTCCTAAAACCCTTGCATTTCCTGAGGGGTAGGAGTATCTGTTATTATATGTTACATTTGCCTACTATAGGGTTTATTACACACCATGAGCAATTTTCAGTCATACCTGAGTTCCTATCAATAAGGTGACTTAGGATAGGGCCCCTAGGTAACCTCAGGCAGGGGTTGGTCACCAGAAAGACCAAGTTATTAGAGAACTTTCAGCCCTCCCTACCTACCTTTAGGAAGGGGAAGGGGAGTTGGAGATTGGGCTCCAGAGAGGTTCAGGGAGCTTCCAGGTTGGGGAGCATATCCACATGCCAGGAGGTAACATACCCCAACTCCACAGGAACAGAAGCTCCTGTACTTGGGATTCTTTTGGGCCTTGCCCTATATACACCTTCATCTGGCTATGCATTTGTAGCCTTTATAATAAGCCAGTAAACATAAATGTTTTTCTGAGTTTGATGAACTGTTGTACCAAATTATCAAACCTAAGAAGGAGGTCCTGGAAATCCTGTTTATAGGTGACCGGTCAGAAGTGCGAGTGGCCCAAAATTGCAACTGGTGTCTAAAGTGAAAGGCAGTCTTGTGGGATTGAGCCCTTCTACCTGTGGGTTCTGTGCTGACTGGATAGTTTGTGTGAGAGTTGACTTGAATTGTTGGACATGTACCAGCTGGTTTCAGAGAACTGAAGAATTGGTTACTGCTGTGAGGAAAGACATAACACATTTGGTGTTAGAGAAAAAAGCATGTCAAATAGGATAGTGAGAATTTCTCTCTAAGAAAGTGACATCTAAGAAGAAAATTCTGGGCAAGAGCATTTTAGGGATCTTTGATTTTGTGTTTTATAAATGAAGTCCAATGGAACACTGGAGCCTCAACTCACATGTGGTTATGCCTTCTGCTGACTTCTGTCTTCCCTAGAATGAGTTCTTGGCAGATACCCTAGGCCCTCTCCAGTCTTGCTCTTCCGAACCCACCCAGGGATCTCTGAGAACTTCCACTCTTGTATGCATCCTCACCCTGCTCCTTCCTCGGGCCATCCCACATCCAGATACCTGGCATGACCCAGCATGCTAGCTGCAATACCCTTTGAAAAGGCAGTGCCCCATGGGAATTAGAGATGCCTGGCTTGACTATCCTGTTCCATCTCAGGCACTGCCTGTAATTCCTACTGCTGCAAACTCTCCTGGCCCTGTGATTGTCTGTTCTCATGAGTGACTATTTCTCCATGTTTAAAGGACACTGGAATCAAATAACAAATGAAAAAATATCATGACAAGTTGAGAGAAGGCATAGAAAAGAGGGAAAAGCTCTATGTTTCAGTACATTAATGGTATGTTTTCCTACTTTTTGAACAAGGGGCCCTGCATTTTTATTTTGCACTGGGTCCTACAAAGGATGTAGCCAACTCTAATTAAAGTTGAAAAAATATAGCTATCTTGGAAATGTCCAGCTTGAGGTTTCAATTAGGCATCTACTTGGAGATTCTGAGCAGGCAGCTCAATACACAAGTCTGGAAATTAGGAGAAAGTAAAAGATGGAGTTAGGAGAAGGGAGTCATGAGTGTGTAGATGGCATTTTAAATCTTTCACATGTCCTTCTCATCCACTGGCCCATTGCAGAGATGCTAAACTCCACAAAGCATTGGTACATGCGAGAGAGAGCTCTATTTTTTGGCCCTGATCCGTCTCAGTTACGTTCTGGCAAATCATGAAATGTTCCGCATGTCAACCAGTCATTTGAGTAAGACCCATTTCCACTCAGTAACTTAGCAGAGTTAACGAATTTCCCATCATAGACTTTTATGAATTTACCACTGCATCCAAAGTCATTAAGGTAGGCAAACCAGGATTCATTGGGCCCACTTATTCTCACTTGGCCCTGATGGGCCCTCCCAGAAGATGTGGCTGAACTTCCAAGCCTGTATAAACCTATGGAAGATTAAGAGCCACCTTAATCTTCTGACCTAAGATTGCTACCAGTCCCAAACAACTCTGGTAGAAGAGACTTTAGCTAGAGAACCTGGTAGTAAATGGCAGGCTCCAACTAGTCTTGTCTACTCTGTTCTCACCAGTGTAAAGCCAGTGTAAAGAAGGGATCCTTCTTATTATTCCCAGGGTGGGGCTGGAAAATTAAACACTTCGTCCACCATCCGCCAAACTCACACTGTCAAATCTATTCTCTCAACGAATATTTGAGCTTCTATGACATTTTGTAGTTTATGGTCTGGATAGGAGATCTTTTTTGCCAGATTACATACCTATTAACTGTTTCTCTTTTATATCCGGTATTTCTGAACTCCAAAACTAAGAATTTGTCATGTTATTTTCCTTTTCCCTGACAAATCTCCCCAGGAAGCTCAAAGGGAGATAGTCACTGAAGAAGAAAAACAAAGGGCTATTATCTCAAATTATTACTTAAAGCACTCTTCTTAAAAACAGCATTGCCACTGTCTGAATGTTTGTGTCCTCCCAAAACTCACATGTTGAATGGGGGCTTTAGGAAGTGATTAGATCCCGAGAGCTCTTGTGAATGGGATTAGTACCCTTTAAAAGTGACTCCAGAGAACAACTTTTCACCTTTCATCATATGAAGATACAGTGAGAAGAAAGCCAGTTATAAACCAGGAATGAATCTACCAATGCCTAGATCTTCAACTTCTCAGCCTGCAGAGGTGTAAAAAATAAATATCTGTCCATGGTATAATTTTTGTTACGGCAGCCCTGATGGACCAAGACAGGGGTCATTCTGTCATTGGAATACACTTTACAGAATTATAGTTTTATGGAGAATTCACTTTATTTGTTTCAAGAAGTAATATGTCAGTATCCTGAGATACTTCATCTCTGGGTCTATTCTCAGGGCTACTGGGTAAGGGGGAAAAGGGTTTCTACTACTTGGATTTCAAGGCACCTCTTAAAAACCCATACATTCAGGGGGAGTTCCCGTCGTGGCTCAGTGGTTAACGAATCCCACTAGGAACCATGAGGTTGCGGGTTCGGTCCCTGCCCTTGCTCAGTGGGTTAAGGATCTGGCGTTGCCGTGAGCTGTGGTGTAGGTTGCAGACGCGGCTCAGATCCCGCGTTGCTCTGGCTGTGATGTAGGCCGGTGGCTACAGCTCCGATTAGACCCCTAGCCTGGGAACCTCCATATGCCGCAGGAGCGGCCCAAAGAAATAGCAAAAAGAAAAAAAAAAAAAACACCACCACCACCAACAACAACAAACCCATACACTCAGGAAATCAGGTGTCCCAACACAGGTCTCAATTATCTGGAAGAATGGGACCAAACTTACTAACTAAAATAAAGAGATCTTGGTGAGAAAAGAATGATTAGTTCTGCTCAGCCTTTTTAAACCCTTAAAATGATAAGGTCCCATTTGACTGGATAACAGTGAGTACTCAGGACAAAAAGCTTTCTCCGTGGAGGCTCTCTTTCCAAGATTTTGCTCTGAGCTCTCTCTCACGCGCTGATCAACTTTGATGAAGCTTCCCCTAATGCTCAGTTTCACTGCTGACCTCATAGTGCTGATATAGTACACACGATTCCACTTCCTAATCAGCCCTGCTTAGTCTCAATCACCTTCATCTTACTAACCATGTAAAGCCTTTTATGACCTGACCCAGACTTGCCACTCCCTACCCAATAATTTGGGAATACAAAACCATATGTATGATTTAAATCAGAGCATGTTCTGTCTATGTTCTCTTCTAGGAGTTTTATGGTGTTGTGTCTTATGTTTGTCTTTAAGCCATTTTAGTTTTATTTTTAGTGCATGATGTGAGGGTGTGTTCCAACTATCCCTGCACCACTTTGAAGAAACTGTCTTTTCCCCATTTTATATTCTTGCCTCCTTTGTCAAAGATTAATTTACTGTAAGTGTAGGGGTTTATTTCTGAGTTTTTTATTCTGTTCCATTGATCCTTATGTCTGTTTTTGACCTATATCACACTGTTTTGATTATTGTACTTTTGTAGTATTGTCTGAAGTCTGGGGGAGTTATGCCTCCTGTTTTTTTGTTTTTTGTTTTTTTTTTTTTTTCCCTTCAGAATTGCTTTGGAAATTCTGGGTCTTTTATGGTTACAAATACATTTTTGGCTTATTTTCTCTAGTTATATGTAGGTCATCCTCCCAAGACAAAAGAGTTAAAAACAAAAATAAAAATAAAAATGGGACCTAACCAAACTTACAAGCTTTTGGACAGCAAAAGAAACCATTAAAAGAAAAAACATAACCTATAAAATGGGAGAAAATATTTGCAAGTGATATAACCAACAAGGGCTTAATCTCAAACAATTCACACAACTCAACAACAACAAAAAAACCAAATCAAAAAATGGGCAGAAGGCCTAAATAGATATTTCTCCAAAGACATACAGATGGCTAGTCGGCACATGAAAAGATACTTAACATTGCTAATTATTAAAGAAATGCAAGTTAAGACTACAGTGAGGTACCACCTCACACCAGTCAAAATAGCCATCATTAATAAATCTACAAATAATAAATGCTGGAAAGGGTGTTGAGAAAAGAAAACCCATCTACCTTGTTGATGGGAATATAAATTGGTGCAACCACTATGAAAAACAGTACAGGGCTCCCTCAGAAAATTAAAAATAGAATTGCTATATGATCCAGCAATCCCACTTCTGGTAATATATCTGCAGAAAATCATAACTTGGAAAGATACATGCACCCCTCTGTTCATAGCAGCACTATTCACAATAGCCAAGACATGGAAACAATTTAAATGTCCATCAATGGAGGAATGGATTAAGTCTTCTTAATCCATTCTTTTTAATGGCTGAGTAGTATACCATTGTATGTATGTGCCACATACATATGGAATACTACTCAACCATAAAAAAGAATAAAATAATGGCATTCACAGCAACATGGATGGAATTAGAGATTATCAAAGTAAGTGAAATAAGTCAGAAAGCCAAATACCATATGATACCACATATATGTGGAATCTAAAATATGGCACAAATGAACCAATCTACAAAACAGAAACAAACTCACAGACATAGAGAACAGACCTGTGGCTGTCAAGGGAGAGGGGAGGGAGAGTAATGGACTAGGAATTTGGGTTAGTAGATGCAAACTATTAAATTTAGAAAGATAAATAAGGTCGTACTGTATAGCACAAGGAACTATATCCAATCTCCTGGGATAGACCATGATGGTAAAGAATATAATTATATAAGTATATATTATATTTTATATATATATATGTATATAATGAGTCACTTAGCTATATAGCAGAAATTGGCACAACATTGTAAAGCCAGCATACTTTGATAAAGAATATTTAACAAAATAAATAAGTTACTTGCTTATAAGTTATTTGCTTATAACATACTGTGCCAACACTTCATAATTACGTGTGCTCTGCCTGTATGTCTGGCACAAACTGAACTTTCTATAGTAAGCTGACTCCTACTATCCTTCCTGGCTGAGTGCAGGTATCATTTCCTTCCTTAAGTCCACTGTGGTATACTGTATTAAAATTTACAAATATTCTAGTTTCCTACCTATAGTGTTCCTCCTTGAGAGGACTCTATATATCCCACCCTACAGAACTGAGGAGTGGCCAGGCATCCAGATTTAACTAACCCATGAAGTTTCAGGGCACAGACTCCAACAGCACTCTTACTTCTGATACCAACTGCAAATTCATGGAATTTCTAAAACCACTGTGAGATTTGATAATTATCTACAAGAATTCACAGAATTCACTGATTCCTACTGTACTCACAACTGTGGGTTATTACAGAGAAAGAATCCAGATGAAAATCAGTCACAAGAAGAGACTCATAGAGTAAAGTATGAGAGGGTTCCAAACACAAGGCTTCTGTTGTCCTCAGGACCACAGAAGTCATATATTGAAGTCACATACTGACCTTTTCAGAGTCATTATGTGACAATATGCAGGGACCCTCAAGATTTGAGTTCAGAGTTTTTAATGACGCTTCATTACATAGGTATGATGGATTGATTGGCCAAGTGGTTGAACTCAGTCTCCAAGTCATCTGATACTGCATGACCCAAAACTCACACCTTAAATTACATGGTCAATATTTCCAATGTTAGCCATCTCCCACCCTAAAATTGTCAGATGTAGCCAGCACTCACCCTAGACAAAGATCCTCCTATCAGAAGCTGAAGGAAAGGCCAAATCTTTCTTTGGGCAAGGCTAAATTCTTTCCTAAACTCTATGTGACTAGCTTTGGTTAATAACATGCAAGCTGAAATAATGCATGTCATTTGAAAAGCCACTGTGGGGCTGTACTTGTCTCTTTTCCCTTTTCCCTATGTTTCAGATAAGGGCTGTGTCATCAGTCTCAGTCTCTAACTATGGCAAGCAAAACCTCCTTCTTTACCTATTATGAACAGAGTGCGCAAGAGAGAAATAAACCTTTGTTTTTGCAAGCCTCTAAAGTCTGTGGTTCTTTGTTGCTACAGCATAACCCTGGCCAATCCTAATTGATATACCTACCAAAAATCCACTTTGGAGTAATGAATAGACTACTGATTAGTTGATAACATTTGAAATGTGAGTGTTCACCTAAAACAATCCAAATTTCTAGCTTCTAATAAAAAAAAACACTTAGTTCTATCAAGTGCCCAAATATCTGCAAAGAAACAACTGACTAGGATAAATCAGCTCAACCCCCTTGAAAATCTGCGTGGTGTCCCAAAGAACATGGCCCCTAACAGGTTAGGTTAACTCTTATGTCACCTGACTGGTCCCTGTAGGCACCTTAGGTTTCAATCTTTTTAAATCTGTTCAACAAATGAATGGTGAAAGAAGAGGGTAGATAGAAAGGAGAGGGGAGTGGGAAATTTAATTGTATAATAATATTCTGTTGAAAACAATTTACTACATACACAGAATATAACATAATTTAACTGATTTGGAATTGGTATATAACCTCAGTTTCTCTAAATCACTAAGAATGGAGAGAACATTTTTTATGTAATAACAAAATCTCATTCAAAATATGTTTAAAATTGCATTCTCCCAAGGTTTTTAACTGCAAAATGATTTCTGCCTTTCAGTAAGTCTTATCTTCTGTCTGATTTTCTTTTATTTTTCCAAGCCTGCCTACAACTTTTGGAGACAAAGATTCAGTTAATTAATTAAGTAAACTAAATAGTTCATTTAATTAATTGGTCTTTGTCAGTAAATACCGCTAGGCCATTCGTCTTTGGGTTTTGGTACCCTTCTGTGGAATGGTGACTCTTAGGTGAGCCCTAGCTGCCTAATCTTTGACTGGGTAGTCAGCCATGGTTTGCCAGGCAACAAGTATGTACTTATCACCACAGAGATAAGTGGGACCTGATAAAACTGTGTCTTCACTCTTTGCTTTGGTGGCAGAAGGATCAAGTTGCATTGTGATATTTGTATAATGAGTCAGATGTAAAAAATCTGAATTAAATGGAGTTTACTACAGTTTGATCCAATAATATCTGGGACTGGCCCCTTGAACAGTGTTTCTGCTGAACCATCCCCCAAATCCCACTTACTAACCACAGAGACTTTAACCTGTGAATATGTGCTTTAGAATTGATAAGCTTCTCAGCAGTCACACTGGCTTCTCATATATTTTTATATTCTACTTTCCCTTACATATCCATGCTTGCTTTTTTTTTTTAATTTTATTGGAGTTGATTTACAATGTTGTGTTAGTTTTAGGTACACAGCAAAGTGAGTGAGGTTACCACAAAATATTGAGTAGAGTTCCCTGTGCTATGTAGTAGGAAATCAAGAGAATTAGCCAAGTTTCCATCTTTTTTTCTCATAATTAATCATTATATACATAGAATTCCTATTTGCTAGGATTGTCAATTAGCTCCAATTTAGAGTTGAATGGAGGACTCTTTCTTTTGCTCTTTTACCTTTTTTTTTTTTGGTCTTTTTAGGGACATACCATATGGAGGTTCCCGGGTTAGGGGTTGAATCTGAGGTGTAACCACTGGCCTATGCCACAGCCACAGCAACGCCAGATCCAAGCCACATCTGTGACCTAAACCACCTCTTACAGCAATGCCAGCTCCCTATCCCACTGAGGCCAGGGATCAAACCTGTGTCCCTCATGGATACTACTCAGATTCGTTTCCACTGAACCACTTCGGAAACTCCCTCATTTGCTCTTTCTGACAAGGACTTGATGGCTCTTCCAGAATTACACATTACTGTTTACTACATAGTACTACTAGTAAATCTTACGCTCTCTTTAAATACATATTCTTTAGGACAGCCTCCTTTTTCTCTGAATTAAATGGTGCTTTTCTTTTGTATGAGGCTTATTTTATAAAATAGAGACATTTAAAGGATTTTTAATTTGATTATCCAAAATGCGTCCAATTTTTTCAGTAGAATGCTTCATGAGACAGAAGGGAAAAGTTACGAATGCACATATGTGGATCCAAATACATTTTTGTGACTGATTACACATTTTGTAAAACAGCTGGAAAATAGAATGTTAATTGATCCTGGTTACTGTGGTTGTGGGTCCATTGCCAATGAAAATCTAGCTGAAATACACAAATATTTTTAAATATGCTACATGGGTGTTTCCTCATTGCCAAAAAGGAAAATAAGCTGCACAATCATTATGTAAACCCTCGAGTTATTCCCAATGCACAAACATTTTGCAGATGTTTCCCTATGAAACCATTCTAAAACATATACTTGGCTGCTTTAAGTTGAGTTGTTCTGCAGTAACTTTCTTTGGGGATGTAGCTTATTATCGGGTTTTGAGGTTGAACAAATGAGGCATGAGAAAGATAGAGTTAATGATTTGGACAAAACCTAACTTATTAATATTACAGGGCTCTAGTAATTTCTCTCAGTTCTATCACAAATGAACATAACAAATACAAAAGAAACTAACACACAAAAAAGCGGGGGTGGGAGGTCTCTGCAGTTCTGAAACCAGCATGACTACTTCATCAGCGTGACATCCACAAGGATCAGTATCCCCTGATGTTGTCTGTAAGACTTTCTCATGACCCCGACCCATCTCCTTTCTAGCAAGAACTCTCATGCTGTGTGATACAGTTTTGGCAACTGAGAATGAAGTCGTGGTAAAGGAGAGGAAAACATTCCATACGAGGAGAAATTCAGATTTGGTACTTTCTAACGTCCACAGACTTTCAGGGAGCTCACGCTTCTCCTTTATCTGTATGGCGACAACATAGATGAAACTGAGGGTCTCTCAATGAACTGAGAAGAGGAAATAATAACAACATAGATGGATTTTTTTTTCTTTTTTTGTCTTTTTAGGGCCACATCCTCAGCATATGGAGGTTCCCAGGCTAGGGGTAGAATCCAAGCTGTAGCCACTGGCTTACGCCACAGCAATGCCAGATCTGAGTGTGTTTATAATCTACACCACAGCAACGCCGGATCCTTAACCCACTGAGCGAGGCCCAGGATGGAACCTGCATCCTCATGAATCCTAGTCAGATTCGTTTCTGCTAAGCCACAACGGGAATTCCTTATAGGTGGCCTTTTAAAACTTACCCTGCAACAAAAACATCTGTCATCATATATAAGGAAAAAGAAATGCAAAGTTCTCATGTCTTCCTTGAATGACAGGGACTCACAAATAAAATATACTTATAACCCTTTAAGTTTATGACTAAGGACACTGCTCTGAATGAGGTAGTCTTGGACAAAGGTAGTTTAGCTGCCTACTGTTGTGTAACCTTGCACATTTTAGGTGATCTGTCTAAACCTCTATGTTTTGATGGTGATAAAAGTACTAATAGCTAATATTTATTGAGCACTTACCATGTGCCAGACACCATTTTATAATCAGTACATGCTATCCCATTCAATTCCCACAAAAATTCTGTGAGAAAAAACCCTTTAAAAATCCCCATTTTATAGACAATAAAACTGAGGTACAAGAAAATAAGAATTCATTTTCATTTAAACCTTTTGCTATATGCTCAAGCTTCTTTCAGCCACTTTACAAATATTAATTCATAGTATCTCTATTAAATAAAAGCTGCTACTTTAATGAGGAAACTAAGGCACAGACAGGTTAAGTAACTTGCTCAAAGTCACAGTCAATAACTGATGGCTGTGGCGTAGGCCAGCAGCTACAGTTCCAATTCAACTCCTAGCCTGGGAACTTCCACATGCCCCAGGTGCAGCCCTAAAAAGCAAAAACTAACACAGTGTGATTCCAAAGTATACTCCAAAGCCACTAGATATCACTGCCACCCCTTAAGGGGCCCATGGTGAGTGAATGACATCATATTGGAACGTGATAAGCATAATGAAATGATAATTATTACTATTATTTTGAGTTGATTCTGAAGATTATGGAAACTCCCAGAATATTATCAGAAATAATAACATGGCTAAGAAGACAGAAACCAATAAGGTTTTTACACTCTATTTTTCACTGGGCAATTTTTAAAACTAGCAAGAAGGCTGGTGGGCTGGAACAGAGTGAACAAGGAGAGGAATAGAAAATGAGGTCAGATATGTAGCCAATCACACACAGCCTTGTAGACCATTATAAAGACTGACTTTTGTTCTCAGTGAGATGAAAAGCCATTGGTGAGTTTTGAGCAAAGTCATAAAATGATCTGACTTAAATGTCTTAATGGGATCAGTCTGGCTGCTGTGTTGAAAAAAGAACTGCAGGGGAGCAAGGGCAGAAGCATAAGGTACTATTATTTCATGAGGCTGAGAGAGGTTATGTAAATGGCCCAGGGTCTGTCAAAGAGTCAGTAGGCATCAAACAGGGTTTCCAACTCAGGCCTGCATGATTTAACCATACATGACGCTGAATGGAGGAATGATGGAGACCCTGGGTAGGCTTTTAAGTCATCTTATCGGATCTAAACGCAAAGTGCAGTATTTTCTGAAAACCTTTGCCTAGAAAAGAAATTATCTTGTACACTTAAAATTTTAGTTTTCTTACCAATACGCCTAGTTTTTTGAGAACAACCTATGATAGCTAATACTAATTCTGGTCCCATATCTGTATGTAACCAGGTAATACTGAGCAATCTCTCTATCTTTAATAAGTGTTTTTCACCATATTATATTTGTAGCTATAAAAGTAGTGTTTTATGTCAAGATTAGTCACTTTGTTGTAAGAAATATTTCCTTTATAATTCCCTGGAGTTATTATCTTATAAGACCAAACAAGGCAAAAACTATCCATCACACAATCTAATGCCTGGCATACCAAAGCAGAAACTATGCATCTTTTGATTTAATGTCTATTCAATAATTATTAGCCAGACTCATAAGTAACATTGCAAACTTGTCTGAGTAATCCAGGGTTTAGACAAAATTCCTAAGAATCAGCACTGATATCATTCTTACTGACTATACAAAAGATAGATATTATATCCTTAGTAGGGGAAAAAAATCTCAGGGAGTTCTAGCAATAAGTCTCAAACCAGAGACTGAAGGTCTGGAGCAGCACTCAAATTCCTAGAAGCAATGAAGAAATAATATAGGACTTGGGAAACTCCATGTGCTGCAGGAGCGGCCCTAGAAAAAAGGCAAAATAATAATAATAATATAGGACTGTATTAGTCAAGGTAATTGTCGTAACTCTCAAATTCGAGGACTTGAACCCAATTTTCAACTCTAAAATAGCTCCCAACTTTCAGGGGCTTGCTTGAATCTAAAAAACTAATTTCTTTCTAAATTGATAACATAATGATGGGCTGAATGAGTGACTCTTATAGACTGATAGCTGTCTTCCAACCTGTGACTCAGTCACCCAAGCTCCTTCCACTCTGTGGCCCCAGCATTCCCAAGGGACTTCTATGGAGTCCTCTGTGGGATCATCTACATTTAGCAAACCAATGAATAAAGATAGAGGAATGTGAACATTCTAGTGGGACCTCTACCAGGCCAAGTCTGGCAGTAGAATATTCCATTGAGTTATTCCACTGAACCCAAGTCACATGGATATTCTAATTGCAAGGGGTCTGACAAAGCTAGGGGAGTGAGCCAAATTCCTAGGGGACAGATGGGAAAGGCAGAGAATCAAGTTTACTTCTGGTACTAATGGTTGGAAAATACATGCTTTCTGACAAAGGTGGACCACTGGTTAACAGGTTGAAATTTTTTGTTTACTACTTGGTAAATGGTTGTGATTTGAATTTGCTGGTGATTAGGTAAGATAGCTTTTCTCACACATATTCATATATTTTTACACTTCAAACAAATTTACAACATTAAATACAAATTAAAAGGTGAACAATATGACAGAACATTGGTGTCAAGAAAAGCAGTATTTGGACACAAATGAATGAGATCTTGAAAGTGGTAGAAGAATTTTTACTTGGGTGTTTATTTATTTGAAGGGCCTATTTAACGTTCAAGGCTCAGCTCAAAATGGCATTTTCTTAAGTCTTCTTTAACACTTTCCTTCTTAGAGATCATATTAACTGCCCTCTTAGCTCTTTTCCTGTAGAATGTTATATTTGTCCAATGAGTTTAGGCTAGTGTAAATAGCATCTTGAACTAGTATAGGCCTTATTCATTGTTTTTATGTGTTTACATGTGAAATCTTGAGGGCACAGTAAATATTATTGCTCAGAGAGGATGGTTAATTAATCTTTAAAACATGCAAATGTGGTCATGCTAACTCTCTACTAAAACCCTTCAGTGAATTCCCATTGTTGTTAATACAAAAATCTTTAAAAAGGTGGACAAGACCCTTCATGCACTGGTCCATACCTATTTCTCTATCTTTCTTTATTCACCTCTAGGACTCAATCATAATGAACTTTCAGTTCCTTAAAAGACTCAAACTTTATCACTCTGACCATTTGGGACTGAGGTTCCCTCTGCCTGAATGCTCTCCCACCTCTTTTCACCTGGCTAATTCCCACTCAGCCTTTCAGCTGAATCAGATATCCTCTGAGAAACATTCCTTGAGCATCCTATACTTGGAAGGTTCTCTGTTATCTTCTTGCCTATCAAGTAGTACTTTAGCTAAAATAATACATATGTTGTTTATTGTAAATGCTCATTTAATCATCTTTTTGCTACCAGACTATGTTTTCCAAAAGGGAGATATCATTTCTATTGAAAACTATGATATCTCCTATTATCTAGACCATTGCCTGACATATAATAATTGTTTGATAATTATCTGCTGAACGAATGAGTGAAAAAATATCCACTGAAATTAATAAAGATTGGTTCAGTCAACATTTATTAAGCACCACTATAAGTTAAGTGCAGTCCTTCTAACACTAGAATTAGTCTATTTCTTGTTCTGAAAATACGCTACCCTCTACTACTTATAAAGGTAGCATATCAAAATCCATCTCATCACTTCCTCTGCACAGACTCCCACCATGAAAAATACCACCAACCAGTATCCCCCACACATACACCTACAACCACTCAAACCGGCTTCCTCTCCTTATTTCCCTACTTACTCAGTAACTCAGGCTTAAAAATCTCAGAATCTTTTTTTAACAGTTCCCTCAGATCTCATTAGTTACTAAGCCCCACAGATTTGACCCATGAAAGATATCTTGAATTCATCCTTTTCTTTCCAGTCCTACTGCTACTCTCATAGTTCAGGTTCTCATTACTTGTCACCTGATCTAATTCAATAGCCTCCCAGGGTGTCTCTTCACTTTTATTCTCTTCCTCTTCCAATCTACTTTACACATTGCAGCCAGAGTAATTGACCCAAAGGTCAGTTCACTCCCCTACTCAAAAACCTTCAGTGACTCCCCATTTTTAACCAAAAAAGAATAGCAAATCCTCAGCCTGGCATTCAAAGGCCTATATAATCTGGCCCCAATTTATCTTATCTTTTCCAGTCTTATGTTATAATACTCCCCCTCAATGTAGCCAAAATGGTTTTATTTTCATTCCTAGAACTTACCTTGCACTTTCTTACTTTCATGCTTCACTCATGTTCTTTCTGCTAAGCCTGACCTGCCTTCCTTCCTACGAACCTGCTGTCTTCTCTCACCTCTCTCTATAGGGAGCTTCAAGTCACACCATGTGGGTGGTTCACAAATGGAATGGATAGAAATTTGTAGCTAAGTACTTCACTTCTGAATATCTTGGTTAAAGTGTTCCCTAATTTTTTTTTTCCTTCGGCTTTTTAAAATTCTCCTCTTTTCTTTGTACCATAGTCATCATATATTTTATTATTTCTATAATTTTATTTGGAAGGTACTATGTCCTCTCTATTTTTCTTCACTCTTGCTTTTGGTTCTTCATGAAATTTGTCATAATACAAAAGACTAGAGTTGCTATGTTATAAATAGTCCATTAATGGTTTTCCTGAATAAAAAATTGTATTAAAACTTTAATGGAATATTCCATTTCCATTTTCTGGTTGGTTGATAACATGGAAACCTCACAAGAGTATTTTTAAACTCAGGGAATTATATTTACCAAGGGTAATGTTACATTTGTGCAAGGGACAGCACTAATGCCTATGACAAAAATTAGCTAATAAATTCATCTCAACCATCATTTGCTGTAGTTCCTTTCATATGTAGCTATTTATGGGAATAAATAAAGGAAATATTGAAAAATACAATTATCAGTTAATATTTTCACAATTTATGTTCACTGAACTTAAAATTTGGTCAAAATTTAAAAGTAAGAGAATTTCTATTTCTGCCCACGTGGAAGTACTTAGATCAGACAGGATTTCCTGTTGCAATCAACTTGAAAAGTGAACAAAGCATATGAAATAACTGTTCTCAGACATCAGACATTAGACCATTGGTAGCCCAGGGCTGTGATCACTGAAATAAGATAAATGGGGCATAAACTATAATTTCTCTTATAGGCACACTCTGGAAGGGATACCCAAGCAAATCATAGCAGCCTTTCAAAGTTAAAGAGATAAGCTCAGAATTCAACAAAGCTGAATTGTTTGGAATTTGTGGGGCAAAATATTAGGGAGAAGGGAGATGTAAAAAAATTTTTCCATAAAATTCTCTAGAAGTACTTTTTTTTACTCCCTGAATTCTCAAGAGTATATATGTTACCATAAGATGACTTGAGGCTGAGTAAAAAAGTATGAACTAAATAATTCTAAGAGCTCACAAAGAGCTGGGATATGTTTAAGTTTTAACCAGTCAGAGTATAGAAACCTTAGTGAACATTCAGGATTTTGGTAGATACCTCAGGGGAGCATGGCCAAACTACCACTAGAATAAAGTTTAAAACTATACTATACCTGCCATAAGAAAACCTAAAAATAAATCTAAATAACCAAGCTGATTGACCACCTTAATCATTTTTCAAAATAATACTCAATACTCTTTAAAGTAAACAAAAAATTCAGGAACTCAACAATATAATAGTTATAATGTCTAGCATCCAATAAAAAATTACTAGATATGTGAAAAAGCAAGAAAATATGACCAATATTGGAGATAAAAACCATTTTTTTAAAAAAAGACCTATAATCCACACAGATGATAGAACTACTAGACAAGGACATGCACTGCCAAAAAATGTAATGGAAGTTCTTTAGACTGAAGGAATATGATTCAAATGGAAACCTAAACCTGTAAATTACCTAAATGGGTATTTGGATCCACACTAAGGGATTGAAGACTACCAAAAATGATAGTAAATAAAAAATATTTTTCTCTCAATTTAAATTACTTTAAAAGATAACTGACTATTTACAGCAAAAAACCCCAATATCAATGTGTCTGAGATTAATAACATACAGATAAATAAAACATATGACAGAAATAACACAAAAGAGAGGAGAGGAGAATAGAAAGATTTCTACATTTTATGTTAAGGGTCATAATACATTTGAAGATGCACTGTAAGTGAAAGAAATTATTGTATGTAAAACTGAACACTAAAAATAGTAAATCAATTAGAAGGAAGAAAGGTTAAAACCTTAGGAAAGAGCAGTAGGAACTATAGAAAACAAATAACAACATCATAGTGTTTAGTTTAACCATGTTGATAATTATAGTAATTGTAAATGGTCCAAACAAACTGAATTAAAAATCAGGACCCAATTTTCTGATGACCATAAGAAGTTCAATTTCAATACAAAGACATAGCTATTTTAAATGGAAAGTACATAAAAAATATACAACATGAAAACATTAATCATAAGAGACCTAGAGGGTGTACGTTAACTCAAGAGAAACTGCAATTCAGAGCAAGCAATATTTTCAGACATAAAGAGAGATCTTATATAATGACAAAGGGTCAATTCACCCTGAAGACATAGTGCTGAGTGTGTATGCACCTGTGGGAGTCTGCCTCTAAGATTGTCCCCAGTGATCTCCTCTTCCTGAAATTCATATCCTTTTATGTCCATTCCAACACTGTACTAGAGATGGAATGTGTAACCCAAAACACGTAAGACGTGATGTCAGTTCTGATACTAGGTTTTAAAGTGTTCCTGGGAAATCCCCAAATACTATCAAATTAAAAAGAATATCTCTAAATATTCCAGGGAAAATTTCGATATCAAAAAGTAAGTGAGGAGTTCCTGTCATGGCTCAGCGGTAACGAACCTGACTAGTATCCATGAGGATACAGGTTTGATCCCAGGCCTTGCTCAGTGGGTTAAGGATCCGGCATTGCTGTGAGCTGTTGGTGTAGGTTGCAGATATGGCTCAGATCTGGCTTTGCTGCGGCTGTGGTGTAGACTGCCATCTGCAGTTCTGATTCGACCCCTGGCTTGGGAACTTCCACATGCCTCAGGTGTGGCCCTAAAAAGGCAAAATAAATATATAAAACATAAGAAATAAATGATGTTAAATGTCTACTTTAAGAAACTAGGGGAAACATGTAAATACAAAGTAGAAATAAAAATGAGTGGAAACCAAAGAAGGTAAAAAACAGAAACAGTAGAGAATGTTAACGAAACTAAAGCTAGTTTTTTTAAACAGTCCGTAAAATTTATATACATATAGCTAGACTCACGAAGAACAAAAGATAGAAAACACTATGATTCTTATTAGAAAGATATCACTACTACCACACAAATTGTAAGTATAATGGGTGATATTATGAACAGCTTTAAGACATTTGGCAAATTATAACCAAATGGGCAAATTCTTCCTAAGACATAACTAAGAAGCATTAAAAATCAGAATAGTTTTATATTTACCAATAACTTTATTTCACAATTAAACATGTCACTCAGAAAACAGCATGCCCGGAAAGGTCTATTGGTATATTATATTCAACATTTTATCCTATCATCCTGATAGCAAAACCAGACCAAAAATAACACAAAACAAAGCAAAATAGGAAAAATAAAAGACCAATAGTTCCTATAAACATAGACTTCAAAATTCTTAACAAAATATTAGCCAACTGAATTTAAAATTAAAAGAAATATGCATCATGACCAAATGGGGCTTAATCCAGGTATGCAATATGAAATTCATTTATTAACAATGAAATGCATCATACTAACAGAATGAAGAAGAAAAGCCATAATCAAAACAGTTGCAGAAAATACACTTGATAGTATTAAACGTTCATTGATTAAAAAAATCACTAGGAATAGAAAGTAACTCTTTAAAACTGATAGAGTATTTGCTGCAAACCTACAGCTACTATTGCAATTAATTACAAAACCCATAACATGTTCTCTTTAAAATTGAGAACAAAGATGGCTGCTCTTACCTCAACTTGGTATGAACGACGCTTTGTTAGTGAAAGAAGGTATGAAAAAGGCACAAGGCAAAAATTCCTAAAGGGAGAGGCAAAACTGTCTTTATTCATAGAGCACACTATAATTTACCCTCTACAATCAAAAAATAGAGGGCAAAAAATAATAATACCTAAAAAGCAAATTAATCAAAGCTTTTTAGTTATTTTGTGTGATGCAAAATCCATATGTAAAAGTCAATGGTATTCTATAACTAAAAGTAAATAACAAAAAAAAATGAATCTCAGAAATACCATTATGATAACACTAGAACATAAAACATTCATCTATAAATTCTTCAAAATCTTTACAGAATCTGTATTTTGATAGTTATGAAAGATTAGTGAGATAAAGATTCTTTGTTTTTTGTCTTTTTTGCTATTTCTTGGGCCGCTCCCACGGCATATGGAGGTTCCCAGGCTAGGGGTCGAATCGGAGCTATAGCCGCCGGCCTACGCCAGAGCCACAGCAACGCGGGATCCGAGCCGCGTCTGCAACCTACACCACAGCTCACGGCAACGCCGGATCGTTAACCCACTGAGCAAGGGAAGGGACCGAACCCGCAACCTCATGGTTCCTAGTCGAATTCGTTAACCACTGCGCCACGACGGGAACTCCAAGATTTTAATAAATAGATATATCATGCTTATGAACTGGAAGACTAAATGCCATTAGGATGATAATTCTCCCTAAACTGTTCAATCAATGCGGTCCAATCTTAACCATAATAGTGAAAGAAATGTTGACATGTATTTAAGTAATCATTAGGAGGCTTAAAGTGTGGTTTTTATAACTTGACTGAATCCAAAAAAGTCTGTTGTTTTTTAGCCACTCTTGTGAGTATTAATATACTTAAGCCAGTACTTTCTCTTTTCCTTCTGTGGCCCTGTATTGCCCTTTGGCTCCCACATTAGCTGGGGACTAGAAGTGATGAATAGATACAAGAATATTATCCAAATTCTATTGTACTCATCTATAAAGAAATAGAATAATAAAAAGTCCACAAATATTTGTCACTATATTTTGAAACACAAGTACACTCCTTCTATTAAATACTTATTCTCTGTGTCCTTTCTTCAGGACAGAATGATCCAGCCAGAAAAATATTCAATCAAATCTAACTTTTTTATGCTTGTGATGGTATATATCCAGAATAGTTTTGACCAAAACCTATGAGTCACTGCTTTTATTTAGACATAGCTGATCAAAGGCAGGCAAGAACTCGTTTATTTCAGTTAAAAAAAAAAAAAAACCTCAGCAAACCTATGCTTTCTGCTACTAAAAAAGCCCAGTTAATTGAATCCTAGCAATATGATACATGACATCTTTTAAACTGTTTTGTTTATAAAATTTAATATAAATTATTTTTTAAAATCACCTAAAACTGCATTTTATTCTGGCACGTTGTGATTCTTATAATTACATGGGTAATTAAGTAGATTAATATGGGAAATAACTAGCAAGGATTTAAGGCACCAAAATCAAACCCACCCCAACCTCTGCTATTTAGCTCACTAGATAAAGGTACATCCTCTCTTACATTATTGTATCAGATTATACCTGAGAAAAAGACCCGTTAAAGAAGATCTGTTTCTCAGCTTCATCTCTGTACGGCAGCATGCTTAGCCTTTCAGATGCCATTATACCCTTTATTTTTCATCATTTCCACCTTCTGTAATCACCTCATAATGGAGCATAATGTCCTAACTCTATCATGGGAGATATATGATACTATCATAAGCATGTTTCGTTATAATTTTTACAACTAACTCTAGCTACGTAAATGATTTATCAAAAATTCCATGATAATTTTCTTGGTTTGAAAATTCATAATCATGAAAACTAGATTTGCTCTTATTTCTTATTTCTTTTTTATGGCCACACCCACAGCATATGGAAGTACCTGAGCCAGGAATTTAATCTGAGCTGCAGCTGGGCAACACTGGATCCTTTCACCAACTGCACCAGCCTGGGGATTGAACCGATACCTATGCAACAACCCTGCCACTATAGTCAGATTCTTAACCCACTACACTAAGGCAGGAACTCCTCTTTCTTATGTTTGTCCACTATGGTCAGCAGAAAAAAAAATCACTATAAGACTATGAATGTTTCATTATGAGGAGTGTTTTAATTTCATTTTCTTAGAGAACGTCTTTATGTGAGGCTTGATAGATGAACACCCACACTGAAAAAAATTTTTTTATACTACCATGTAAAAAATGAGGCAGTGTTCTTTGCTCATTTTATGGGCTTAGTATGCACATAATGCTATATACATACTATACAATGTCACATACATATACATGTATTTTGTAACCATAAAATTCTACTATTATGTAAAATTATATACAATAATTTCTGTTTCTTGATTTTTTTTTTGTCTTTTTAGGGCTGCACCTGAGGGCATATGGAGATTCCCAGGCCAGGGGCTGAATCAGAGCTATAGCGGCTGGCCTACGCCACAACCACAACCACAGCCACAGCAGATCTGAGATGTGTCTGTGACCTACACCACAGTTCACGGCAATGCCAGATCCTTAACCCACTGAGCAAGGCCAAGGATCAAACCTGCATCCTCATGGATACTAGTCAGATTTGTTTCTGCTCAGCCACGATGGGAACTGCTGTTTTTTGCTTTTAAAAAGTCACCATCATTCCAAAAAGGAAGTGTTGAGAAAAACAAAACAGTGTGAAGGAATTACTAAGTATGAAAAATGGTAGGGGAGTTCCCATGGTTGTTCAGTGGAAACAAACCTGACTAGGATCCATGAGGATGTGAGTTTGATCCCTGGCCTCACTCAATGGGTTAAGGACCTGGTGTTTCCATAAGCTGTGGTGTAGGTTGCAGACACAGCTAGGATCTGGAGGAGCTGTGGCTGTGGCATAGGTGGGCAGCTATGGTTCTAATTCAACCCCTAGCCTGTGAACTTCCGTATGCAGCAGGAGTGGCCCTAAAAAGTAAAAAGAAAGAAAGAAAAATGGGAGGAGAGAGGATTGATATTTATATTCCAAGGAAGAAAATAACAGGGTTGTGAGAATATCCTCCATGGCGCTAGTGTTTTGCTGTGTCTTGTGAATAGAAGCACTGACTCTATAGTTGTCACAGATTATCTTCTCAAGAATGTTTGTAAAATGAACAACCTTGGAACTTAGAGACAGCAGCTCCCTCTGGAGCAAAGGGCCGGTTTGGTTACTGTTCATAACTATAATAACAAAGTTTCTGTCCTTCTCAGGAAAAGGGAAACGAGCTACTTCCCACCATAAAGCTTTGGGTGCCCTGTCTCAGGATTCCTCTCCTCTAAGGCTCCTGACTGCATGTACAGAATCCTCTGACCCTCTTTCCATCACCAGCTGTTACTCTAGCTACTGTTATTGTCAAGTAATATACCATCCTTTTTCTCTGGATCATATCCCTGAGCGTTATTTGAAGAACCATAGACACCCTCACCCCCTAAAAGAATTCCCAAATCTTTGCTGCTGATAGTCCTTCAGCAGGAACAAAGTGAGAAACTATCGTGGCAGTAAATAATAAAGTAAGAAGACTCAGACAAGAACTGGGGCAGGTAGACTTTCACCATATGAAGCCGCAATGCCGATTGACAAGGTCCTAGTGAAGAGCAATAAATGGTTCCTTATGTCGTTCCAGAGAACAACATGCAGCCAAAGAGTCAGGCTCAGATAAGAGCCCAATTTGCAGTCCTTGTCGGCCTGTAATAAGTAGACGATGGTTATTGTTCAGCCACTGACCCTTCGGTATTTTGTGTCCTCCAAGAAAAGAGGTGAAAATTTAGCGATTCTAACAAGATTATACAAATACTTGGTAATTGGTAAGTACCTAGACATTTGGTAGTTTGTGACTGTGCCAGTCAGTGGCTGTGAGGGCACTTGCCTCGTGAACACATCACCAGCCTGTGTCCAGGGCAGAGATGGCCGAGCATATCTGCATTCCAGATCCAGGTTTCCCAAGGAGGATCTAGCAGGGCAAATGGTAAGCTTTCTTATTCAGCATCAATGGAGGGAAAGGCGGTAGAAAGCATAAATACAAAAAAACAACAGAAAGACTAATAAATACCAGGAATGCTGTTTGTAAAGCAGAATAAGATTCATCAACCAGGAGGAAAATTGTTACACAGATCTTCTTACTTTACCTATTATCCATGATGAACTCCCCTCCTCCCCCGACTCCACTTAGGAAAAGTTTCTGCAATAGAAAGATTCTCTTGCTGGGTGAGGTCTTGGGACCTCTTTTGTTGTGGAGAATTTGGATAGGGGGATTACCCTAAGGGGAGCAGAGCACATAAAGATTTAATCTGCAAAATAAGGTGAGTGAGGTTGCAGTGAGCTGGGCTGTCATCTAGTTAGAACTTTGAGATCAAAAGGTTTTTGAAAGCAGGTGAGGAATTAACTTGTCCCTTGCCATTTGGAAAGACTAAGGATTTAAAATACTTATGTCTAGGTTTTTGGTTATTGTACTGTTTCTCTGAAAACAATATTATTCCCAAGACTGAACTTTTCATCAGGTTAGATTTGTTTATTAAGGTATTTTTTTCTTTAGTTCTTATGGGAAATAAGAATTTGAAAGAAAAGAATCTAAAATTTAAAAAAGTTCATTCTCCATCACATAAATCTTTTCTATAATAAGGCTTTCATTAAAAGATAACACCTTAAATAGAGATTCAATGATAGAGAGTTGGGGACAGTGAAAATTTGGATGTAAAAAGTTTATCTATTCCTTAGTTTGTCTTATTTCCCATTGTTTAAGCCAAACCAGTTACAACAGAGTTTATGTAAATAAAAACTGTTTTCTCCTATCGACAATTAGAATTTACAATATTTTATTCTGTTATTTATCTTGAAGAGTCTTTAATTCCCACCCATTTTGGAAGAAATGAGACTGTTTTCAGTCCATTTTATCACTGCATAAACTGAGGTTTTTAAAAAGTAGAATAAATTATATGGGTGGTATTAGTGTAAACCTTGGAATTTGAAATTTGACATTGTCTCTGAACTCATAGAAAATTTAACCTCCCATTAATAACCTCTAATTGACAACTCTGTAGCTCTATTATGAAAATGCACTTGCAATTATATTTAATCTATTATTAAATTCTAACTCATGAATACAGAAGTAACCCCCATTTGAAATGTTAATGATGCTGTTTGTGATATATTATGATATATATGATTCTGGAAAGTTAAATATATGCCATTCAAGATGTCACACATAAATATAGAAATGAATCTAAATGAATGGTATTTTTTTAAATCACCAACTAAATTACAAATGCAATAGACAAATCTTTAAAAATTGCCTTCTAGAATAAAATGTGCATATATTACCTGTGTTTACTATTGTTCCAGGTATATGAATAATAGTTATAAGACATAAGAGTATCTGGTTATTTGAAGCCTGCCATATTAATGATTTCCTTTAGAAATACAGATAATTGTAATCCAATGATTGCCTTTGTTCCAAGCAATGGATTTTAATTACATTTGGAAAATGTAATTAATAATAATTATATTATTACAACTGCACAATATTAATTACAATTACATTCTAACTCCATTTGGAAAAAAACAGAAGTGACTTTTAAGCTCAAGGCATTCTTTCAAATCTTAAACTTTTTTTTAATTATTGCTATTCTCTTTAGAATATGCATTTTTCACTTTTTACCCAATTGACCTCATGGTGTCCTGAATATACTGCAGTTTTGACCCAGTACTCAGCTTAAACTAGTAAAAGAAGAGTCAAATCAATCAGAAAACTAGTTGGATATGTTATTTGTGATTGCTGAAAGGTGACGAGTTATGGTTTTCAAAAATTGTTGAATTCCTGTTATTTGAATTGATCAATTACAATACACAAATGGCACAAAATGTTTTGGTCTCCAAGTCCTATGAAGAGAAGTCAATTTATTTGATGATACGATCTAAGTTTTTAGGAAAGTAACTCCACGAATCATTTCAATTTTGGAGTGTATTTGAGGTTATCTCCAGATTTATAACTTGGGATTTATAAATTAATATTAAATTTTTTAGGGATTTTTTTAAAAAAAACCTTCATATAAGGGCTGTGCTAATTTTTTTGCGCTCTCTAGATTGTTTAGTCAGTTATAGAGCTTCCCTGTCTCTTAAAACTTTTTCACAGTGTATGTCCAGGTATCAGATTACGATTTTCTGGTTAGGACAATGTCTCCTTTACATTTCTCCAAACTATAAATTCTAACCATTGGAAAGATCCTCAGAATTCCAAGGACGGAATAGATTTCAGTAACACTAAACTTCAGGAGGAAGGAGGACTTTTCCTTTATGCTGATCAATCTAGTCTTGGAGTTTTGAAGAGGTTTTCTCAAGGCACAGAAGCCATATGTTCATGCTAGATGGCGCATTGGGTAATGTAGCAGTGTGCCCCCAAATCATTATTATTTGCTTCCAGGAAGTCCTAAAGTAACAGAACAAATTACACTTTTAAAAGTGGAAAAATTAATAAGACTTTAACTTCTGATTCAGTAGGGATTTGCATTTTTGACTAGTACCCTAATTGATCATGGTACACGAAGCCTCTTGCCTGAGCTTCTTGAATTACCAATCAAGGTACTAAAGTTGTCAGGATCAATTAGAATAAAAGAAGATGTATTAGAAGAGAGAAACATAGTGTCAAAAACATACCATAACAGACCATCACAGACAAAAGCATTTTCTGCATAAAAATCCAGACTTTGAGACAAAAAAAACTATATGTTAAGGTCACCAGAGTTCATCTTTATTAAAAAGTGAACTTAAGACTACCCAGGCATCATCTTAGATTCATAGAGGATAAAGGGCATTCCAGAATTTGGAGATATGTACTGGCTGGAACAAATTTTTTGGAACTGTGTCACACAAAGTGATATGATCTGAACTTGAACATAGTTTTAATGTCTAAACTTGACACCACTGTTATATCACAGTCCACGTACTAGGAAATGATCTGGCTTCCATTAGTTAGGCTCTGTGATTAGCAAGGCTGTTGACTTATTTAACTGGTAAATAGATTTCCTCCTTATCCACACTGCCTCTATGGCAAGATTTTCCGAGATAACATGTTAGCAAGAGTCAATCCTTAATAATCAGGAAAATTATGAGTAAAATATGGAACTTGTGCCCAAAGATGAACAAGTTATTATGCTTCTGTACTAGATCTTTCAAATAGGACTCAGCATAAATGGAAAATGCAAGACTCCTTATTCAAAAATCTTAAGAATTTCAAACAGCAAGAGCAGAACATTGAATGAAGTGTGGGGCCCCTCTGAGTGCAGAGACTCTGTACTACACGTTCAGGAAGCCAGACCTACTGCCTAGTGTATAGATGTCGTGAACGGGAGAAATTTTTGGAATTTTGGAAAGATGGCTGTTATTTTTTTTAAGTGATATAAAGATGATATATCTAAGAACAAGTGAGAGTTGTGATAATTATGTGATTAAAATATATATCTGATGGGTAGTGACATGTTACATATATTTACTGTGTAAGGGGACTGTTGGGTGGCTTAATAGATATGGCTAATTGAAATGATCCTGAGTAGTATGTAGCATGCACTCTGACTAGTTTCTACAACTAATTTAGAATTCAGCAGAATAATGTGAAGTCTTTTACTACTTAATTAAACTTCTGTAATGCCTGTTTTACCAAGATGAATAAAATACATAAATTGTATGAGGTGACATCTAATGCACACAAAAAAGAGAAATGTAAAAATCAGAACAGTGGGTACATTAAACTGATTCTTAATAATTGAAACCAATTTAATCATTTGAGATTATTTTATTCTAGCTGACGTAATACTGTAGCAGTTATATTCTAATTATAACCTGTTTCATTTTACTCTGCCTTTCTAGTTAATTATTACAGTCAATTTGTAAAATGACATGGTTCCACATTTGCATAGGTCACTATTAAATAAATGAATAGCTGAAATTACTCTAGCATTGAAGTGTCAACTTTGGTAGAAGTCAAGAGTACTTCAAATGTTCTTCTAACACCCCTTAATGTGTTAATGACCACTATTAAACTGCAATTAAAAGGCCAGGAAAAATGCATGAAACAGTTAATAGAAAAATAGCACAGACACAATTAAAACGACTCCAGATTTTTTTTTTTTTGACGGATAGAAAATAAAGTGATATGCTGTAAGAAGTGTAGTGTGAATCTATTTCCAATTCAAGGCAGAGTTGACAGTTTAATGATAACAAATCATAGGCTGCCTTTTTTTGGGAGCATTGAACGTCAGCTTAAAATTAACATCAGCAGTAAACAAGACAATGTGGTGATTTTACCTTGTATTTAAATTACTACTTATTATGGTACTAAATAATAGCTTTAAATAACTTGGTGTCCAGATTACTGATATACAGTCTATCTGTGTGAGAAAAGGAGAGACAGTGCTGAAAGATATGTTTAAGTTTTTGTCATCCTAAATAAAGGATAAACGTACGTCTTCGCTGTGCTGCCTCGTTAAGAGTTGCCTGTGAAACCTTTCCCTGAGTCTGTGGTACGCTGAAACCCTAACATTGTCGTTAGAGCACTTCACTCAGCAAAGACCATATTTCCAAGTCTCACGGATTTTGTTTATCTTGGGAATTATACCAGAAAAAATCATTCAAATTATGCATAAACATTTAACTGGTGAGAAGCATATCAAAATCAGAAGGGGTCAGACAATTTAACAAAGGACAATTTTGCCAATTATAATGTGGTTGAAATGGATTTTTTTGTTTTCGGTTTTTGTTTTTATCAATTTGCCCAGATTTTTTCCTCTTGCCCTGGATTTCACAAAATGGAAAAGCCATCTTAGAAATGTATCAGGTGCTATTTACTCAGTACAAGACATGAACTACACAAAAAAGTTTGTGTTAAAGTAGCCTTTAGTACATTCCCCTATGGGCATGATGGCTAACTAGAGTTGTGAATACAAATGAAGAAAAAGCAGGGCACCATGACAGTTACCAGGGTAACTTAAGCACAGATCCATTCCTACATCTTTTTCCCATGATTATACTAATATTTCAGCCACAACTAGATTTTTTTGCCCTAATTATCTATGTTGTCCTAGTTCTAGACTTAAATTCTTACACAAAGTTCTTTGTAATTTTTAGCAGACATACATCCATTATAAATTAATGGACAATGCTGAATCCTTGATACTGACATCCGTGTCACCTCTCATCATTGATCTTAATGATTGGTGGAATACAGCACTAGTGATATACTCTAATGGTGTATGATATTTATATACTTTTAATACAACTACATCAAAAATCACTTATATCTCAGATGTAACCAGTGAGGAAAACTGCATTAAGTATTCAATGTCATAGAAGTATTTGATATTAGTCTAAGAGAGAAACAAAATATCTATTTCACTATTGCAGCCCAAATTGGACATTTTTTAGCAATGCCAATGTCAGTTTCCATATTTGAAAAACAAATCAATATACTATTCTGTGGGTCCTTAAATGCCTGAAGACCAGAAATGGTCATATTATGGCACTCAATATCAAATTAAACATTTGAGAATGAGTATTATAAAAGTGTTATCATCCATTCTTTAAGAGATCATGGGAAAATAGATTAGAACAACTACCGCCTACTACCAAAGGGTATTTTAAAAGAAAATCTTAATTTGCTTTATACTGATGTGCAAATATCCACCTCGTAAATTCTGTTGTCTCTAATTTTTAAAAAGTATCTATTGACGACTTTTTAAAAAAATTCATTTCCTTACTTATAAGCTATCCTTAACAGCAAAACTTTTCTGTAATTTTTCTCCTAAAAAATTAAAGGAAAAGGAACCAGGTAGTAGTTCTTTCCATGATTATAACCTAGCACATTTGAATCAGTGAAACAAAAGTGCCAATTTGAATGTCACTTTCCCTATGTACATAAAATAGCAATTCAAATAAGGTTATGCCATTTTCTATGCCTGTCTCAGAAGCTTTTTTTCAAAGCTGTTTAACTGATTCAATGAATGGCCTTCAGTCCCATGCGTCACATTTCAAATCCATAAAGAAAAGACAGGAGTAACTGTTATCTATATACCTTCTATTGGTAATGGCTATACTTTATCATGACAAAGAAAAGAGATGAGCTACGCAGGAGGCTGTGGACACATTGCTGGTCTCCTAAGTGTTCCTCCCATAAGAGGTGGCAGAGGAAAAAGGACACAGCACAACTTCACTATGCATTGAAACAAAAAGAAAATGGTACACACACAGAAAGCCAGCAATCAAAGCCGCTATAGCAATATTTGCTATCAATTGAGATGAACAGGAAGAGTTTGAATCACTTTTTTTCTCAGAGTAAGGTGTGACTACGTGAAGCTGGCATAATTCCACTCCACATGATTTGGGATATAAAGAATTATTATAGCTAAAGTGTGATTTCTGTGCTTAAAAAATATTTTTTTATAAATACGTTGGGAGGTAACAGAAAAACATGCCACCAGGATGGATCTCCTCAAAGAGGAAAGGAAGTCCTCTTTGTGACAAGAAAAAGTAGAGAGGGGTTGGTGTAGAGCCCATGAAGGCAGTAAGTTTCTACAATCTGATAAACTCTGTGCCCTTAGTGGAGCAACAGGTCAGTCGGATTATAAATACGGACAACAGGAGTTTCCACTGTGGCTCAGCAGTACTGAACCTGACTAGTATCTATGAGAACATGAGTTCAACCCCAGGCCCTGTTCAGTGAGTTAAGGATCCGGCATTGCCGTAAGCTGTGGTTTAGGTCACAGATGCAGCTCGGATCCCATGTTGCTGTGGCTGTGGCGTAACTGGCAGCTGCAACTCTGATTCAACCCCTTAACCCACATCTTCCATATGCTACAGGTGCAACCCTAAAAAAACAAACAAATAAATACATACATAAATACAATAATATCAGGACCTAATTTTGCAGCAACTTGAACAGTCACAACCTCATCAGATAAGTAGGGTCAGGTTTGATAAATCAAGGGTTACACAAGAGAAGAAAAGTGGTGCCAGATACGAATTCATAGGATTATGAATTAAGATGATAAGCCAATGTCAGAAAAGCCAGAGCACAGGTCCCCAGAGCTGATCATTTATATTAGTAAGTGGCAATATTTATCTAATCATCTCCTTTCACATCTGACCATAGCTTGGGGTGGGGAAAGGGAAAGAGGATTCTGTTTATTTTTTTCTTTATGACTTCCCTCAACATGATTCCTTTAATTCTAGAAAGAAGCTAGACTTTATATCAACAGCAGAACCAAGGCTAGAAATCAGGTCTTCAGGGGAAAGTAAGAGAAATTCACCTTTGTTCACTTACCACCTGGCTTGAATAAAATCAAGGAGAGAAGAGGTTTCTTGTTTATCGCCAAGCTACCAGAAACCATAGCTTTCATAAGGTGACTCCAGAAAGAAGTAGACAAGTATTGGGGGTGGGGAAATCTTATATTCAATGCTCAGGTGACTCATTTCCATAAAAAGATGCTTTTCATAGTTTTTTTTAAAGTTTTACCGAAGTATAGTTGAGTTACAATGTTGTGACAATTTCTGCTACACAACAAAGTGATTTAGCTACACATGAACACACATCCATTCCTTTTCAGATTCTTTTCCCTGTAGATTATCACAGAATATTGGATAGAGTTCCTTGTGCTATATACAGCAGGTCCTCGTTGGCCAAGCACATCATATACCACAGTGCGCATGTTTTGTTTCTCACAATAGTTTATTCTCCTATAAGAACGCAGCCCTAATCAGGTTATGAGATGTCCCATACAATCGCAGGTCTGCTCTTGTTCTTTAAGACATGGTTATAAAGAAAGGGTTGGAGCTACTTTGGCAAAAAAAAATACCTTTAAATTGGAGGTATTTTAACAAAATATATTATGTTCTTTCATATAAGTTCTTATATATTACCATAATAATTTAAAAGACATAATTATTCAAGTCATGGTTTTCTCTGGATAGATGCCCAGGAGAGGGATTGCTGGATCAAATGGTAGTTCTATTTTTAGTTTTCTGAGGAATCCCCATACTGCTTTCCACAGTGGTTGCACCAATTTACATTCCCACCAACAGTGTGCTAGGGTTCCTTTTCCTCCACACACTCTCCAGCACTTATTTGTCACGAAACATGTTTCTACAATATTTTCTTAGCCTCTTTGCTTCCATTTGCTATGCTGAAAACTCCATCTGTCCTGCTTTACTTTACCCCATCTTCCTGCTTGAAAATCACTTGCAGTGCTGGTAAATAACTTAAGCTTAAGAACAAAGCCCTAAAGACATAAGTTATTCATGTGGTCAGCTGAATGAGGACATAATGCGTTGGTCTAGGCACGCAGGACCTGTGCAGATTGGCACACCATTTGCACAGCAGGACATGTCCTGTTAAAATAAGAGAAAGAGGAACCTCATGGCCCCAAGTGGTACATGAGCAGTTATTGGTGGAATATGCTTCAGCAAGGAGAACTGAGGTGCAAACCTAGGCATGCAGGGTTGCCACAGAGAGGCATGCTGTTTTCGGAAGCACAATGATGGTTCTCTAGATGCTATGCATGGATAGCTCAATGCTATCCTCAATGCTAATGATTGTTAAATACCTAAAGGTCGGAATAAAAGCTTAACCATCTACCAGCTAAGTGACTTTTAAAATAATAAAAGAACTTTTAAAATAATAAAAAAAAACTATATCCTGCACCTATAGCCCTCTCCTCACTTGACAATAAAAGCACAATAAAAGCAGTGTGGTTTCTTGAGGCAGCACTCTTGGTGCCTGAGACCTTGAGTCCCCAGGTTCCCACCTTTAATTGAGATAAATGTCTTTGTGTCTTGTTTTATGTCAACTTTTTCCTTAAATTTCACAGTACCTGTTCTTCAGCCCTAACCTGCTGAGCTGGTCACGGCACTTACTGCTTGTAAACTTTTTGATGATGGCCAGCCTGGCTGGTATAAGGTGGTACTTTATAGTGGTTTTGATTTTCGTTTATCTTATAATGAGTGATGCTGAATATCTTTCCATGTGTTTTTTGGCCATCTGTATGTCTTCTTTGGAGACTTGTCTGTTTAGATCTTCTGCCCATTTTTGGTTGGGGTTGTTTGTTTTGGGTTTTTGTTTTTGTTTTTGTTTTTGGTATTGAGTGGTAGGAGGTGTTTATAAATTTTGGAGATGAATCCCTTGTGAGTCGATTCATTTGCAAAGATTTTCTCCCATTCTGTGGGTTGTCTTTTCGTTTTGTTTAGGGTTTCCTTTGCTGTGCCGAAACTTTTAAGTTTAATTAAGTCCCATTTGTTTATTTCTGTTTTTCCTGTCATTACTCTAAGAGCTGGACCCAAGAAGACATTGCTGTCATTTATGTCAGAGAGGGTTTGGCTTATGTTTTCCTCTAAGAGTTTTATAGTATATGGTCTTACATCTAGGTCTTTCATCCGTTTTGAGTTAATTTTTGTGTGTGGTGTTAGGGAGTGTTCTCATTTCATTCTTTGACATGTGGCTGTCCAGTTTTCCCAGCACCACTTATTGAACAGGCTGTCTTTTCTCCATTGTATATGCTTGCCTCCTCTGTCGTAGATTAGTTGGCTGGAGGTGCGTGGGTTTAATTCTGGACTTTCTATCCTGTTCCACTGATCTCTGTTTCTGTCTTTGTGCCAGTACCATATGGTTTGGATGACTGTTGCTTTGTAGTATAGTCTGAAGTCCGGGAGCCTGATGCCTCCAGCTGCATTTTTCTTTTTCAGGATGTCTGTGGCTGTTCTGGGTCTTTTGCGCTTCCACACAAACTTTAAAATATTTTGTTTGAGTCCTGTGAAAAATGTCCTTGGTAATTTGATAGGGATTGCATTGAATCTGTAGGTTGCCTTGGGTAGTATAGTCATTTTGATAATATTGACTCTTCCAATCCAAGAGCATGGGATGTCTTTCCATCTCTTTGCGTCATCTTTGATTTCTTTCATCAGTGTCTTATAGTTTTCAGAGGATAGTTCTTTTGTCTTTTTAGGTAGGTTTACTCCTAGGTATTTTATTCTTTTGGATACTATGGTAAATGGGATTGCTTCCCTAATTTCTCATTCTGATCTTTCATCATTAGTATATAGAAATGTCATCAATTTCTGTGTATTAATTTTGTATCTACAATTTTGCCAAATTCATTGATGAGCTCTAACAGTTAGAGTCATGTACTCCAATGTTCACTGCAGCACTATTTTCAATAGCCAAGACAAGGAAACAACCGAAATGTCCATTGACAGAGGAATGGATCAAGAAGATGTGGTATATATACACAATGTAATATTACTCAGCCATTAAAAGGAATGAAGTAACAGCATTTTTAGCAACTTGGATGGACCTAGAAATTATCATGCTAAATGAAGTCAGTCAGACAATGAAACACAACATCAAATGCTTTCACTGACATGTGGAATCTGAAAAAAGGACACAATGAACTTCTTTGCAGAACAGATACTGACTCACAGACTTTGAAAAAACTTATAGTTTCCAAAAGAGAGTGTTTGGGAGGTGAGGGGATGTGCTGGGGGTGTGGGATGGAAATCCTATAAAATTGGACTGTGATGATCATTGTACAACTATAAATGTAATAAAGTGATTGAGTAATAAATATATATATGTAAAAGACATAATTATTCAATCATTTATCAGTCTTATTTATAAGTCTTACTTTATTTGTAAGTCTTACCTAATATAAGGGACATGATAAACATAGCCATGGATATTGGCATAAATCAGGCAGGAGGCTCTTTTCACTTATCACCATTATAAGTAACTAATAGTGTCACATAAAGTCAGATAGTGGAAACTAAAAGTATTAAAAAAAAAACTCACACACAAACAGAATACACCATATAATAAATGTGTTATTAAAGTCCAGAGGAAGAAATCATTCCTTTCATTTAGTTGGAATCCAAGCAGTTTTCAAAAAGCTCATTCATAATGAATAGGCAGAGTTTAGACACATCCAAGTTGGGAGAAGAACACTTAAGGTAGAAGAAATAATGCAAACAATGGCAGAGAATTGGAAATACAGTTCTGCTAGGGTTAGGGAGATTCTCGTATTTCACTAATGGATTAGGGTCAAAATGATAGATTGGCTAAAAAAGATAGATTGGAGCCAGATTATGAAACATATTTTAAAAATGAACTTTGACCAGATGGATGGAGGGAACCATTGAAGGTTTAGGAGTATATGAGTAACATAACTCAAGCTGCACACTGGGAAGATGCATCTGGTGGTATTGAGTGGACTGCTGTGAGAAAAGACTGGAGACAAAAAGAGAAGTGAAGAAAATATTTGCATATTAAGGCTGTACAAAGCATGTCTTTGGAAAAGGAGTATATTACCCATTACCCATTGTACGAGAGCATTTTCATAGTTCTCCTTTAGAGCTGCAAAGATTAGAGTACTCTTCCATTCTGGCTGGCTGGCTTAGAATTGCCCTCATACTGCTCTGGCAACCTCCATAACTTTAGACACATTCTTTCCTATATCATTTAGCTGCTCTTACATACATATAAATTTAGTCATCTTCATTTGTGAATAATTTAACTGATTTTAGCAATTGTTTGCAAAATATTTCATAATATCTAAAATACATTATTACTTTTAAAAGTGAAATATTATTACAATAATTGTAGCTATCAAAATAATTCAGTTATTTTGCCATTCAATTTTTTTTTTGTCTTTTGTCTTTTTAGGGCTGCACCCACAGCATATGGAGGTTCCCAGGCTAGGGGTCTAATCCATGCTGAAGCCGCTGGCCTTCTCCAGAGCCACAGCAACGTGGGATCTGAGCCACGTCTGCTACCTACACCACAGCTCATGGCAATGCTGGATCCTTAACCCATTGAGCGAGGCCAGGGATCAAACCCAAAACTTCATGGTTCGTAGTCAGATTTGTTTCCACTGCACCATGACAGGAACTCCACCATTTGATTTTTTAAAGTTTTTGTTTTAATTTCAGAGAATTCCAATCATGAATACTTAGACTTTTTTTTTTGTTTTGTTTAGAAATTGGAACACCACTGGTCTTTGAGAATGTTTGGAGAAATATAGGAGAAAATTAAAATATGTTCGGAACAATGAGAATAAAAAGATCAATATAAAAGTATATATTAAAGGAATGAAATTTAGAAGGACAAAGCAATGATTATATCAAGAGAAACGAAAGGGAGAAAGAAAAAGTCCTGACATGCATTTCAAAACATCTGAAGGGTAGGACTGGACATTTTCCAGGTTGAAGGAAAAAACATAAGTGAAAGACTTAATTTAAAATATTTTAATTGTAAAGCCAATTAAACAGATAATAAGGAGAATAAAGAAAAAGAGACCATGAGAAGAAGTATAAGCAAAGACATAGGAGAGAAAATGTAAAAACAAACAAACAAAAACATATAAACAATAGAGACGGGAAGAGACTTGCAAAGAAAGGGAAGTAGGAGGAAAACTATTGAAAGGATACATTCATTGCAAAAAGTCAAGAGTATGGCCAAATGCTCCAGCTGTATAACTCTGGGAAGGTTCAACTTGAAAGAGGGCTACTGTTAATTAACTTACATATTTTTAAACACTGTAAGGTTATCTTTTTAAAATGCACTTAAAGTAAAACTTAGAAGTATTTAAAAGTCCAGTTCTTAAATTTTTCAAAATATAAGTTTTGATCAAATTTCTTTCTACAAAAATTGTTTTATTATTTATTTAGAGCTATTATTCTTTTTGCTTAACTTTCAAAGAAAATATTTTTAAATCAGCAGTTGCTTTGAGTATATTAGAGTTATCCATATTGTTAAAATGGTAACTAGATTCTAAACAAAAAAATTAATTGTAAAGTTGAGAAAATATAGATCTATTTAAAGCTGAGATGACAGTTGTTGAGCATTGTGATGTATCATCTTGACATGAACTGAATGAGGTAGATTAGTGACTGACACTAGCAATGTCAGAATTTACATTATAGCACACACAAACTCTATGGAAATATACTATTAGCACCCACAGTAAGCGGTGATGAGTAATGAGATAAAAATTGACAACGTCAATAGTCATAAGCCCTCACAGTCACGAATAATGAACATGTGTGTACATACAGAGGTGTACATTCATAGATATATACATAGTGAAATACACCTTTCATGCCTTCCATCAAAATTAAATTTGTATGGCAATAAATGCTCTGCATATTTAGATGAAAAATTAATTTTGGTGTAGATTAAATGCAGACTATATTTGCTGCAAAGTACAATGACAAAGTGTTATAATAATCCTCTAGAAATGGGGTGATCTGAAACACATGCTTTTCCCTACTTTACAGTTAAAAATGACCAAAAAAATCTATTTTTTAAATGAAGTTTTCTCTTTAACTTATGCTATGATAATTAGGTTTACCTCTTGCACATTTGATCTAGAAATGGCTCTGAACGGTAGATAAAGAGTGTTTTATTGTAGCTATGTCATATATTAGAATTTTTAAGTATAATTTAGAAAGGATGATATATCTGCCTTGGAATTTTCTTTGAAAATTACAATTTATGAGAGGAAAATGCTGTTTAGTTAGTAATTATTAAGTATGTAAAAGTCTCCTAAATGATAGTAATGTACATTTAACAATCATTATTCAAATAATTGTTAGAAGAGTAAAATTTAATATATCATTGTGAGTATATATGAACACCTTCTTTGATTTGTGCATTTTTTCAAGAGATAGTCATATATTCTCTACCTATTTTTTTTTCCTTAGAGGCAATATGAAAAATACTGTAGACCCCTTTCTGTAGTTGCTAAGGCATATGAGCTTGACAAAGGAATTTCGCTCAGATCTGAGAATTAGTAACCCCTGAACCATCAAGCTTAAAAACCTGATGCACAGCCAGAGAGAAAGCAAGAGGCGCGGAGAGAGACATGGTTCACAAGTTCTCTCAATGACACGTAGGCGGACAACTGGCAGTGGCTGGCCTCTGCAGTGGCAGTGAGAGGCACACCCAAGGGAGTACCATCGAACCACCAGCAAGCCTTAGTGGATCAAAATGAAAGAGGGTGAGGAAAGAATAGAGGGATCCAATCCAGGAAAACCAAAGAAGCATTTAGCTTTTGGCAGCCAAGTAACCCAGGCTCCTGGATCCCTAAATACAAAAGATTGTTGTGATTCGCTTTACATTCTTTTTGTAGCAGAGTAGCAAAATTTCTAGGCTACCAGAGAAGAAACATACAATTCATAATGAATTTAACTTCAAGCCAATCATATACACACATTCACAGAGAGATTTATCTTTTCCATCATATGCACTTTAAGATTTAATAGTTATATGGAAATGTCATGTCTCTTTCCATATTTGAAAACGATTTCTTTACCTTTATCGCTATATTTCAGATATCATGGATACAAAATTCACACATTTATGCTTCTATAATGTATTCTGTAAATGTATTATATATTTACAATATAGGAAAAAAATCTCAGATTTTATATGTAAGATTTGATTTGTTATATGAACCAAACTACAGTGTTTACAGTTACTTCATTGCTGACATATTTATGTATATATGTAATACATTTTATACATCCACATATATCATATCTCTCCTGTCTATATTTGCTTTGTGGTTCCAACATTCAATGAATCCATAGTCTGGTTCAGTTCTCTGGTTGCAAGAAACTGGTTACATCTATTTTTGGCAAAGCTGCAACATTTGGGTTGAAAAACCACATAAAGAAACTATGAAAAGTTAAATATGCTAACGGAGGGAAATTAAGAGTAAATAAATCATTCTTAAAACTCAAAAATAGAAAGAACATAAACATATGATTTATATTTCATAATTGATAGGAAATTATTATTTATAAGTGATTTATATTTCCTACTTATTTATATATGATTTTGCATAGCTGTTTCTGTTCCTCAAGAAAATATTTCCAGAATAATTCTTAAGTTTTCCAATACCTCTGTTTTATTTTAAATCTTATTTTGTAAAATACAAAATTCAGACATTGCACTTCACATTGGATCAGTTATCTAGGCCAAATAAACTTTAATTGAGCCATTTATTTTCTTTTTCTTTTTTTTTTGTCTTTTTAGGGCCACAGACAAGGGGTCAAACTGGATCTGCAGCAGCTGGCCTGCGCCAAAGTCACAGCAACGCCAGATGGGATCGGAGACATGTCTGCGAACTGCACCACAGCCCATGGCAACGCCAGATCCTTAACACACTGAGCAAGGCCAGGAACTGAACCTGCATCCTCATGGATACTAATTGGGTTCATTACTGATGAGCCACAACAGGAACTCCCAACACTGTTACATTTATATATACCTATTTAAATCACTTTAAGTATAAAATAAAACTGTTAGTGAAAAATACTTAAAATAATATACATGTATCAGAAAGACTAAAAAAATACATTTTAGAATTTATCTATTCATTTATACTCAAAGCATACTGAATAAGTCCAGTATTCAGATATTTTGGGGAAAAACACATTTTCTTCAAATATATTAAGAAGAAATTGTTTTTGAGCTGGCAGTATTTGAAGAGAGTTTTATTTCTGTATTTCACAGTTTTACATGGAATTTTTTCAGGTTTTCTTCTTTGGAGTCATTGGAAATATTAATCTTAAGAGCTATGATTTATGTGCCAGGCACTGTGCTACTAAGTACTTTTCATACATTACTGTATTTAATCTCTAATCACAAAGTTGTGAGTTAGATACTGTAATCCCCATCTTACATGATGGTTAAGAAATCACCCGAGATCACACAGTTACTATGGTGGCAGATTCAGATCTCAAACTGAAGTTATCCTGTAAGCATTATAATATGTGGTATATGCTAGAAACAACTGAAATTTTCCCTCCAGAATTTCTGCTAGGAATACTTTTTGTTCTAATGGAGAGAAAAATGAAAAAAAAAAAATTGAATGAGGGCATCACTTTATTAGAAAAGGCACAAATAGATACTGCTTTATTTCCCTCCTATGAATGAGTTATTATCCAGAAAATTAGAACATCTAACTTATCTCCAAAAGTCTAATACATTTATAAGACATAAGATTTAAAATTCATGATAATGTAAATTCCATATTCCATATTATAAACACACATATAAATGAATGTATAAATAAATGTTTTATAATACAGATTTCTAATGCTCTCAGAATTAAAGATTAGATCAAACATTTTAGGATGAAAATACATAGTATCATCCTAAAATGTGAATTTTATCTGGCAATCAATCATTCCATAGAATTTATCCTTTCTTTTAGTGTGCCATATCGGAGTTTCCTTCCCTTTATCTTCTAAATAAACAGAATTCCTATTTATAGCAAATGACAAAGGAGGCAAAAATCCAGTCCAATAAATGTGTAGAAAAGTCCAATTCATTGTATTGATTGAAACAATATAACAAAAAGACAAATTGTAACCTATGTAACGAGTTCAAAAAATAGCACAGTAAGCATGGTGGAAAAATAATTGAATTACATTTTAAGGTTTCCTGAGCCTACTGTGTGTAAGATACTGTGCTAGTACTTAATAATGCATTGCAATTTAACATTAATACATAAAAGTTTTAAAATTATATTTAAATGTATGTCTACTGCAGCCTCTAAAAGGCTTATTTTAATTTTTTCAGAGCATTTGGTGTAATTAGAAAATCATGTTTTGAAATGCAACAATTTTCTTGAAACTGCTACCTTTTGCTTTACTTCAGACAACTACTTTAGAACTCTATAAGCCTATAGAGTGGCTGTATTTAGAATAGCAGAATTAAATTTGTGAAGTGTTCTTGTCAAAGGAATTGTCACTAAATAGTGTATCATATGACACTCAGTGGACAATTTGCCCAATATATTCTCATTTTTGATAAAATTTATTATCACAGTTATTAGTTGCAAAAACACCAGTACATATGTGGTCTACACTAATTACTTTGATCAAATTTAAGGTACAAAATATTAAAAGTCATTTAACATCTACATCTTGCCTACTTTTCACCAGATATTCAATCTAGACAGTTTCATCTTAAAATATTTTTGCTTTCTAAGCCATATATTTCAATGCTAACTGTGTGTTTAACCTTTTAAAAATTTCTGTGAATTTTGAAAAACTTATTTTTTGTGCCAATTTAATTTCAGAAAACTCTTTTATAGTTTTCATTAAATTCATGGAGAACAAAGCCTTTAAAATTCTTAAATTAAAAAAAGAAACTGTCAACTTAGGTGCTCTAATCCTATAAATATATCCTTCAAAAATAAAAGAGAAATAAAACATTTTTAGTTAAACAAACAAACAAACAAAAAACCCAAAAAGCAAAAAAAGAAAGTTCTACCTTTATTTTCTTTTTATAAATGAGGCCACAGACACGTTGGGAGTTAAGAATGGGGCTGTGTTTCAACAGTTTCAACTTAATGGAAGTGCAAGCATTAGAATTCAACCTTACCAACTGCACTCAGTACCCTCCTTTCCTTGTTCTCAAAAATAATAGAGTCAAGAAAGAAAACAATTTTAAGACCATTCTTATAGTTTTTTCAAACTTCTGCAAGTTATACAATCATTGCTTAGTCTGCTCATTGTGCTAAAAGGTGCTTAAAATACTTTGATCCTGTATATTCAAGTGTGAAGGGATAGATTTTTAATTTTTTATTCTTCTTAAATATGGGTAAAATATCTTGATAAAAGCAATGATTTCCTGATTTCAGCTATCACAGTACCAAAATGTGATTCATAGGTGTGTGTTACTGGTTTACACATTTAAAGATCGTCCACAACTATTAACAGTAAGGTGTATGGCTAATTAGAAAGCATAACCTTGTTGCAGGTAAGTTTGTGTTGTTCTGTATCACCTTTGGAGAGTACATCTGTTAAAAGATAGATGAGCCCAGCTAACAAGGAAAAAAGAGATAAGATTCCACCAACAGGAAATAAAATAACCTTACTTGTAATAAATATGGCTTAAATAGTAACATTTTTCTTGCTTAATAAGATACTTACTGGTCATTACAATAAATAAAGTAGTCCTGTATTCTTCATATACTACCTATTTTTTCATAAACATTTATTTTAATTATAATCATCATATGGAAATGTACATCTTAGCAACTGCTCTTCCCTTCTCTATCTTCCACAGTAATACCTATCACAATTAAGCACCTGCTATGTGTTTAATAATCACATGCTCCCAGAAACCCTGCATGGCAGATAGTTCCATATCTTTTTTGTGGAGGTCTAAATTCTGAGGTGATGTGTTTGTCCCCACCATCACAGGGGCAAACAGGAACAGAGATAGCTTTGAATCCAGGTTTGCGTGGTTCACTCCACAGAACAAAGTGACTCCCTCCAGGTCTAGAGCACTCTCCTTTCTACCTCACCCAGAATTTCATCTCGTCATTAACAGTAAGATAAAGACTGTTGGAGGTAAAGTCTGTATGTCTAGTGCAGTGCCTGGAATTTTTCAGGCAGTCAGTAAATGTTAACTCGTTAAAAGCTCTGCAAGAATATGCATTATTATCTGTCTTGTTCCATACCAACACTGCCTATGAAGCTAATTAAGCTAAATCATGCTAAGACATGAAGGACTACTAAACACCCTTCTTGTCTTCTGCCTTCCTATTAACATAAGTGAAAATTTTCCAGAAGAATTTCTTCCAGAGTTGAATGGAGTAACCCAATAATTATCCAGTTAATAGCAGGTAAGATAAGAAAAGGAAACAAATACTTCAAAGAAATCTTGGTTAAAATTATTTAGGATGAGTGGCAATAAAAAACTAACAGTTAAGCTAATTCTATAAAGCCACAAAATCTGCTTTTAATTGAGCAATTTAAATGAAAAACCTATGAGCAGACATGTAGTGATATGTCTATATCTAAATATCTATTTCCATACCTTATTATGTATATATGTATATACACACATAGCCCACAGTGGATATATCTCTCTCTGTCTCTGTCCCTCTCTGTCTCTCTCACTCTTTCTATCTAACTATATATACATATATGCACATACATGTTTATGCATGTACATCAAAACTTATAATCATTCACTCTTACTACATGAAGGTATGCCACAATCAGGTTATACTCTTAAAACATAAGATTTATATAGTAACAATTCATTGTGGCACTGATAACTACAAAACAGGTGTTAGATGAATCCTCAGTGTTAAAAGGACATTCCACTTGATATATTTTTAAATATAATTTATCATTAACATT
>NC_062559.1:30378624-30381124 GCF_016906955.1 Phacochoerus africanus | reverse complement strand
ATTCGGATTGATTTGGTGGTAAAGATTTAAAACATTTTAGATGAAATTATGCCTATGATATTAAACAAACATATATTTTAAATATTCTCTTGAGAGAGCATGTATTTTGGAGAAAGGAAGTTCAGGTACTCTCTATCATTAAATGCATTTCAATGTTGAACCTAATAAAGCCCACATTATATCATGCCACTTTCACTGCTAATCACTCAATTTCCTATAATTTTTTATGCACTTAGCTAGCATAGGAATGACCTCTAAAGTCACTAGTTAGGCAATAAATTTTATGTATCATTCTTTTTATAGTAAAGTATTTAAAACTGTGGCTTCTTAATTCAATCAAGTGCCCATTTTTCATGTTTCTAACAATCATTATTTGTTTAGAAGTGAATTTGGAGTTTGGCAGGTATGAGGGGAAGGAAATATAATTATTCAGATATCTATAAAAGGCTGGGGATTTAGAAAGCTTCAATGATTTTCAACTATGTTATTCTACCTAATAGCATTATGTCATTGTTCGGCACACTATTCTTTCCACCAACCCTAGTTCCTCAAGAAAACAACATTTCTAAGAAGAAGAGAGTGTAGTTTCAGTGGACACTGATTTGCAAGTGTCACTGGGAAGTACTGTCTTCTATAGGTAGTATTTGCAACAATGATGTGTAATCGTGCCACCTTTTCTCTGCGCAAAAGCATGCAAAATATTTGAGAATGTCCTGCTCAGGAGAGGGAGCAGGTAAATTCTTTTAAAATCTTACCATCTTATATTAACAGACTCTTAAAAACTCCATACATGCTTCAGTTTGTTGTTCTCAACCAAATGAAATGACAGCAAAATCAGAAAGGAATAACAGCACCGAGGTGCATCTTGTCCCTTGAATCTCGTGCTAGACGCAGAAACAAAATTAACGCGCTGGAGCCATCTTCTGACTGCACAGGACTGCGGCATCTCACAGCAGATGCTCCGTTAACAAGTTAGGTGGCCACAGACACTTCACGTTTTTATATCCTATTGCTTTTCCCTAATGACATGCCTGAATCTGTACTACACTTTGGTCCCCTTCTGGCTCCTTCCCCTCTTTCCAAAAAGAAACAGAATGCAATTATTTGGATTTGGGTTTCACTTGCAAAAGACTCCAAAAGAAAGAGCTATCTGTGTCTACACAGTCAAAGGGATCCTGTGAGAGTAGGCAATTATCCAGAATTTCCGGTCCCAAATTTCACAAAGAAAACAAAATTCATATCTGCCGTTGGGAGGGAAGAATCGATCTGAGTGACCAAGACTAAGAGATTTCTGTAGCTCATGGCTTTATGAAGAAAAAAAATATTATTGAGGAAACCAGTCTTATTTTAGAGGATTCTTTTCACTCTACATTGTGACTGATTTCAGATTTGTTTGAAAGCCATTAAAACATGTAAGCTGCAAGAACACAAAGAAGTAACTGGGTGAAACCCTGCTCTGCGGACCAAAGTTAAAAGGCACAGCTCCTGCTCAGTCTCAATGTCACAAGGCCACAACTGTGGCTGCCTAACCTTTTGAAAATAAGCAAATTTAGTTTTCCCTAACATTCAGAGTAGATCCATATTGGCATAAATCCATACCCAGAGAATGTTTACCTGAACCATCCTCCTCCTGATATACCTGTAGGAGTGCAAGCTGAGAGCAATACACACAAATGTGCCCTTTAGGAACTTGTGACCCCAGCAATATATTCCTCTTTATGATTTCAAATATTTAATCAATTGCTCTGCACACACAGCATCTATAAAATGTTTTTAAGTATATATCTATGAAATGCAGTAAATGTCAACATCATAAAGAGCTTGCCATTAGATATTGATGAAAAATACTCTCCAATAAGTCTGCTCTGCCAAATAATTACATGTTTTGAGCTTAAAATAAGGGAACTTTGGCAATAATCCTAAGATGTTACATTTGTCACGTAATATTTTACCTATACTATATCCAAAGGTATGGTACTGTGCTATTCGTATGTAACAAAAAATAAGTATGAACATTCTTTAAAACAAAGATATGTTTAAAAACCAGACCCAAATGCTTAGGCTTCAAACATTCACCAAACACTGATGGAATTTCTACAACTTTAAACTCAAAAGAGTTCCTTCCTTCCTTCCTTTATATCCTGTTTTCATTTGATATTTTACAAAGCAGTTTTCAGTGCCATAGGAAAAAAATACAATTCAATATGAGGATTTAAAGAGTGTTTTTTAAGAGAGAAACATTTCTACTTTCTCAGGATAGTTTTTGTTAATATGAATATATACACATTAAATGAGGCAGAGATTTTTAAATTATGGTTTAACGGGCTAGATTTAATGTCAGTTTATTTTGTCGGAATATTTTAATGATTCCCTATTCACTGTGGTTTGCCTCAGAAGTGCAAAAGAATGCCCAGAAAAAGTTTTCCAGCACTGGTGGCTGTGAGTGATTTTACGTCCTTTTCATGAAAGTTTGAACCCTGGTTGAATAGGTATACAAAAG